>NC_048897.1:61752598-61780391 GCF_011077185.1 Oxyura jamaicensis
GGGGGGGGGGCGGGGCGGCTGCTGCGCTCGCCGTGCCCCGGAGGGGAGCTCCGCGGCTCCGGCACCGGGGGTTGCAGAGGACGAGGAGCTCCCCCAGCGCGCCCCCGTGTCACGGCTAACACAGTCAGGGCTCACACCTTCCCCGCCCGGCCCCCAGCCCTGCGAACCAGGGCTACGGAGCAGGCGGGGGGCTGCGCGTTTCATTTGTTTTCTGTTTGAGGTAGCGTCACAGACCCACCTGTTAACAGCTGAGCCTGCAGAGCTGAGTGAAATTCCCCTTCCCTCAGCACGGAAAACGTCCCCTAGGGAGCAGAGAAAGAAAAATGAGCATGACTCAAGCCTAGGGCTAAGGTACCAACGGCACGGCGCCGTGCTGTGGGATGAGAGCACGTCTTCCCCGGGCCGGAGAGACCTGGGATAGCCTCACAGACTTAATTTAGGTCTGCACGTACATACTTCCCCTTCCTCTCCTCACCCAGTTCTCCAGCTGTGGCTTTCACACCAGAAAGCTTCCCTAGAAACCGTCCCTTCCAGGGTTTCTAAAAGGAAAAATTATTTTTCCAGTCTTTCAGGATTATTATCTAAGCTTGCTCAAGTAGTTTAAGATTAATTCAGCACTAGGGATGGGTTGTAATCAGGTACCAACCTAACTTAACGTGCTGTCAAGCACATGAAACTTGGCATATTTGAATTCACATTGCAAAGACATGAGAGTTACTGGTTCTTTCTGAGCACTTGAGAGAGCAGCTTCTATAAGACTTCTGTCAATAGCCCCACAGCCCCTTGCAGCACCAGATCTAGGCTCTGAAACCCTTTCTTCCCACTGGATTTTAAACCATTTCTTCCCACTGAAATTGCGGAGAGCTTTTCCATCCTTCTGGGAAATAGGAAAAGCAAAGTATTCACATGATTATGATGGTAAAGACCACAGCATGGGTTATCAATGAACAACAGTAGTGCTTAGGTTTGACTGATAATTCTGACAGACCAATTTTAAAACACTGGTGAACACGAGGGAGAAATTTTAACAGATATAGGATAATTAGATGCAATATTTGATTGAAAATCTCAAGTTTATGAGACTGAGAGCGAGCACATACATTTAGAATACGTTGAGCCTGCCTGGTGATTCGAGGAAGACTAACAGAGAACAGAAGTCGTTAAATCTGGTTGCTCCTATTCTATAATCATTAGGTATTTTCAACCATTTTGCTTCTTAGTCTTCTTTTGATCTGGCAAAAGACACAGTATTCAGCACGTGCTAAGCTTAGTTTCAGTAAGTCCAAACTGTAGCTTAACCCTAATGAACAGAAGTCAGAGCCGGACAGGCACAGAAGAGCTTACAAGAAAGACTGGGGAAACTGGGGAAGTAGTACAGACATTGTGAGGGTTGTTTTTATCTGTTACATCTAATTAAAAGCCTAGCAGCTTTAATTTGTCAGGCTTCTTGAGCACTGTTCCCATCACTGGAAGCACCTAAACCACAGCTATTTTGTCACTGAACTTTGCAAATCGACTAGATGTCCTTAAGTGAGGCAACAACACTCTCAATGACGCTGTGAATTCTTGTAAGTATTCTGTATGATGTTTACAAAATGTAAGGGAAGTCTTAAATCTGTGGAAACTATGTTTAGACAGAAAATAAAGACACACTAGCAACTACAAAGTGATTTAAAACATTCATTGTCTTCAGCAAGTCTTTTGTTGTTGCTTCAGCTGCTATTTTCAATGGCAAAGGGTGGAATTTTTAAGCTCAAACATTAAATTATAAGGACAATAAATACTTTTAAAAGGCAGAATTTAACACGCACATATCTAGATTACTCCTTCTACTAATTAACTTGAACTTAAGATGGTGTCTTCTAACAATAGATTGAAAACTGTTAGGGAGGGAATCTAAGGAATCTGTTCGATCCATAGGCTCCAAAAATATCTAAATACACACTAGCATGTTACAGCCAAGGCAAGATTTGTGGGTATACATGTTTCATCTCCTCTAGCATATTTAGGAAAAAGAATACTCTTCTGGGGAAAAAAGACAGCGATATCCTAGGAGTACCAGTTATTCTTTAAGCCTGAAATACAGTACTGGTTGCCACAGCTAAATGCAACTCAAAGTATATGTATCAATTAAGTAGGTAACTGAAGGAACATTAACTGTGTCAGAAAAATGAAAAGGGAACAAGAGCAACGGATAACAATGCTAAATGTGGCAAGGCTAGCAAAAGAATAGAAAGACTGCCATGGCACAAAAGAGTGATAGTTCTATCCCTAATTTTTCTGTATACATCCTTTATCACAGGCTCTTTGCAAGTTTTTAGAAGATGAGGAATGAAGTGGCTGCTTTTTGTAAAAAATCAAAAAATAAAAATAATAAAAGTACCTGCAGTGAACCTGGGAACACCTGGTGGGTGTTTCAGTCTTTGACCAGCTAGCTACCTGGTTGAGTTGGTTCTGCTGGTTATTCAGCTTAATAATTCAGCTTAAGTAACTGGATGGTACCATACATGCAGCGTACTTCCAGTTCTAGTACAAAGCAGAACACAGCAATCCACACCGCATTTAGTTACTCAGTATAAAACCAGGTTATCTACTATCACACTACACAAGATAAATATTCTCTAGAATAACACAAAGATTTGTGAAATAGCTATCAACAACAACATTGGCTTTGCATCGTAGAATAGTTCACTGAGATTTTAAAGACACGCTTGCTTTTTATTTATCTTTTCCTTGTTTTGTCTCAACCTTTTGGCAAGCTTTAACATCAACATTGTGTACAGCGCAAAAAGAAGAAATCCATAAAGCAGACAAAGGAAGTAAATGAACAAAGCTATAGCAACTTTACCTTGTGAGTCTTCCACCAGGAATTCATGTCAGAAAAAGCAAAATATGTAAGAGTTTCCATCTGAGAAGATGAAATGAGCTATATCAATTGCCTTCCAGTGCAAAGTATAAAAAGATTACTGTTGTACGTGATAAAGAAATAACTTCCAGACAGCAGGAAGTCCAACTAGGGGTTCTGAAATAAAGGTACAAACAAAACAAATCTCACCCACAGATGTGATCATCAGTTCAGTTTAATTTTTGTAGTCATTAAAAAAATACCACTTCAGAAGAACTCATCATCAGTGAATCAAAAATTAGGCTTAGCAGGAAGTTCAGCATACTTCATTGTACCCAAAATACAATGTTTCACATTTTGTATAACAGCTTTATTATCAAATGGCAAGAGGCATTTATTAATGGTGTCATGCAGATATCATTTACAAGAAGTTCTAGGAGATAAACAGGACACCTAAAAGCTCTTTTTTTGTAGTTAAACCATACCTTCCTGATTTCCAAGTTTGCTTCATGGTAGACACTGCTTTTCTGGCAGAAATGCATGGCTATCTCTTGGAGCACTGGCTGGATTCCCATAAAAAGCCAGCAACCGCCTTATTCCACAGCACAGCACTTCTTTGCTTTTCCCCAAGACCTCCTTTATACTTTATAACCCTCAGTAGTCCTCATGGGACAGGGAATTGCCTGAAGCCATTGGCAGCTGAATATAAACATAGAAGGGATAAGTTAAAAAAAAATGCTAACTTGTTGCAAAAGGAAATAACCTTATTTTCAACCTTTTTAAGGTTTTTAAGGCTTTTAGCCACTGTGATGGGAAATTAGTCTACAGCTGAAAGGAGTTTTTCAGTATCATAGCCTGATCCCATCCACACAGTGAAATATAATTTGATGAAAGTGCCAAGTGACAGCATGATTCATATGAAACTGAAATGGAGTTCATTCCTTCTTTAGTGTCAAGGTTCCACACCAAAACATGGGTTTTGTACAATGTAGAAAGAATTTTACAACAGCATATTACTGACCAAAAATTGAGACCACTTTTGAGACAAGCCACTGGGTAATAGTAAGTATGAAATTTGTTCTGAGTTATTCTGCATGGAAAGTTAACTATGCAGAAGAGTAGGCTGTAAATCTACAGCTATTTCACGCTCAATATTCCAGTGGACACTGAGCTCACAATAGCTACCACTTACTATGGAGCAAATCCTCCAGGTAGATGAGCACTGAGATTAGAGTTGCAGCAATTAAAAGTCACTATTCAGGTTTAAATGCCAATCAAGTACCCTTTTAGACTCAATTCTAAATAGAAAGCATTCCCTAAAGCTAAATGCTTACAATAAATTTGTAAACAGAAGTGAAATGAGTTCCTTTACCTACATAAAAATACCATTTACTGTGCAACCCAGATTTAAATAAAAGACCAAAATAGTTCATCAATAATATTTACTGTATATTTACATGTAATACTGCAATAAACTGGAGTCAATTAACATTATGTTACAAAAAAGAACAAAACTTTTTAGAAGGTACCAGTACCTTTCACATTATCACATTCATGGAACTGTTCTCTTACATCTCAAATGATCTACCATGATGAGTTAACATGGGGATACAGACACGTAAACCCTTGAACCGGAGCATATGCTAACATGTCAGTTCCCATTTCAGCAAGGTGCTTCAGGAGCATAAAATTAAAGCCTACAAGCAGCACTAATTTCAGTAGGATCAACTTAAACATGCACCCCAATTCCTTGCTGATCAGGACCTCATTTTATGGGACTCCACTGATAATAATACAGACTACAACAGTTATAACTGTACAAGGGCAGGTATCACATACCTCCTATGTTGGCTATATATAAGCAGACGTTTACTTGAAGGTGAATCAGAGCTGGTTGCGCATTACCGGTTACGGACTTAGCAGAAAATTGAATCATCCCTTTAATTTTAGATACATTCACATAAACTTCTGTTGCATGATGCTTTGAACAGTATTTGGATTCAGTTCTTTTGCAAGAAGTGCACCAATTAAGGTACCTGACACTTCTAGCCAATCGAGCTGCAATGAAAAGTTGTATACTCTTTGTCTATTGCTTTAGAAATGTTTATAGTACACTGAAGTTATACATTTTTAAATCACTCAGGAAATTAAAGTTTTATATATGATCATTTTCTTGAATTCACAGGATAAATGTATGCAAGTAAAATATTGGCAAAATAATCAACATGAAAAAAATAATAGAATTTCAAAATCAGCTAGCCACAATGAAGAAGTCTAGTCTGCTCTCCCAGAGCAAACTTTTACAGAATAACTTAGAACGATCTGAAACTTTGCCTTTGTTAATCCAGTTAGTAAAGCAGATGTAGGTTCAAGTATTGAAGTCCACACAACAGTAATAGAAGTAAACAATCAAGATGAGTGTATCTTTGTAGTTAAAGTAGTACTCAGAAAAAAAATTGTTTCTGAATGAGCACCGTTATGATATTATGCTATAATTTTGGAACCCCAAAAGGTAAGAAAGACTGTTGATGAGAATTGTGCTCAGACCAGATCCCATGCATGTCTACAGAGATGTACAGTATGTTACAGAAATCAGATTGAAAAAATAAGGGCTGGGTTTGTTTTTTTTTCTGCAAGTATTAGAAAGCATTATCTGTAGTTTGTTACATTTTTTGCTCTGCATATAATCAAAGCAAAACATGACACCTGTGTTTTCACTTCCCTCATCCCGAGGGCTGCACATACACCCCAAAGCAAAACACTGATGATTTGGTTATAAAACTACGTAGTACATTTCTGAACACAGTTCCTTCAGTTGCAGGTCACGTGTTCGTTTAAAGACATTCTTACCCATTACAAGCCTCCCCTTTAATTGCTTAAGATCCAATAGAAAAGCAAATATACAAATATCAGAAGTGCCAATCCTGAGATGAAACATGGGAAGTCCTGGTCCAGTTTGATCCTTATTCAAACTTCTGTTTCAGTTTCTTCTGGAAGAGAGCTGGTAGGATGGAGAGGATGGCTAGAATCATGAGAACAAAAACAGAGTTCCAGGAAACAGCTTCCCCTGCTGTTGTAAGTTGGTATAGTGTTGTTCCTGCCTTAATGGCTACAAAAGATGGTGGTGCCACACCTGAAAGGGGAAGTAGAAATGTAGAACAAGAAATTTAAGAAAAAGCTATTTCTTAGGGTAAACAAAACCAAGAAAATTCCTAACTCACTTGTCCAGCTTTTAACACCAAAGCCTCAGAATTTGTTGCCTGTATTTTCTTGTTAGGGTGCAGGTACAGATACAAAATTCAAAGACAAAATCCCATTATCAGAACTGTTTATGCTACTTTTGATACTGGTTAATGCTAATACAAGCATAGGAAACTAAAAAAACTCTGCGAGCTAGATCGTGCAGATAGCAAGTTGTCTCTACAAACTGACTTTATTTAGGTTCATGATGGAAGCTTATGAATTGTCTCCTAAACTATTTAAAAATATTGGCAAAAATAAGCAAAACTCAAGGTTAAGACATTTAGCACTACAGTAGTTATGAATTCACTCCTGGGAAGATATATTATAATAAAATGGAGGGGAAGGGGAAGAACAGTCCTTCAGATCAAAGCCACATGTTCTCGCATGGCTATGCTGAACTCAAAATAGAAGTACACGGTAGTTCACAGAAGTATAATAACCATGGAGTGGAGCAACAGCAGTTACTTGTAAAGTGTTCATACAAGGTATGTTTCCTTATAGCCTGTGTTACCGCTCATCCAGTGCATCAGAATAATCCTGAAGACTGAAGTCTTTTAATGCTAAAAGCTGGACGCATAAAAAAAAGTAGCCACAATACTCTTGCGTAATCTTTCAGCTGTCCAGTAGGTGGTGATCCCCACTGAACAATGCATAAGAAGCAAGCAATGCCACTTCTGGCTACCCCAAACTGCAGTTCACTATTCAGAATTCTTACCTAGAAAGGTGCCAATGAAAAATACTTTTAATGGCACATTTATTACAGGAGATGTTATATTGATGAACCAATTTGGAAGAAACGGTGTTATTCTCAAAAATATTATGTAGTTAATAAGGTGTTCTCTGTGTCGTTCAACCTGTGCAAAACAAAAATAAACCAGTAAAACCCCTGCCTTCAAAATAAGCAATGATTTTACTACAAGAGATTCGTGAGTTTGTTAAATCCATCTTTTGTAGAAATTTAAAAGTTGCAAACAAATCAGTTAAATGATGACTCAAGGAAGAGAGGAAGAGTCATCAATGAATCACTGTTACATAGCATTGAAGTTAGTCTGGAAATACCAGCCTATGGTAGAGCACTAATACATCTGAATCAGGTAACAAGTAAGCCTGCTGCTGTGCTGAACTAACCCTAGCATTAGCTCTGTCACCTCTAACTGTAGTCCAGCCAACGCTACCAGCTTGTCATCCTATTTGTAAAGCAATCAAACATGAAATGCAGCTATATTCCTAGCTTGGAATCTTACCCTGGTCGTGGCTCTGAAGTTCATCAGGAGGCTACTGCCAACACAGTCTGAACACCTATCCGCACGTACTTTGTAATGTCTAGCATAAACATCATAAAGGAGCAGCCACATTAGTCCAAACTTGATCTGCAGTCAATTATATCCTCAAGTCTAGCTCAGCTCCTTACACTACTACATCAAAGCCTCTTCTGCTCCCAGACTGGCTTTAGAACTCCAGCCCTTTCAAACACCCATAACCTCAAAGCAAGTTTTAAGGGTAGCAGAGCATCCCACCATCTCTGCTCTACCCTAGCAGGCCTTCACAAAGTCTAAGCCTAAATATGGCCACATGGCCCCAAACAGTTGAAACTAAACCACACCTGATTGTCAATCCATCTAAAATCAGGTGCAGCAACTTACCCTAGACACAACCCTGTTTTTTCCACAACATTAGCTTGAATTGCAGTATTGCAGTCAGTCCTGCTATTGGTCAGCAATACTTTGGTTCTCGTGTTTGGTCCTTTTTTTTTTTTTTTTAATTAAATCTTAACGAAGGACTGATGCTTAATCAACAATTAATTCTGCATAGGTCTCGAAGTGCCAAAATGGTATAGTCTACCTAACCTGGAAACAGTGAGATATGAACCACACATGCAATTATGTAATTTTAAAGTCACATAGCCAGTTCTGCCGGTGGCAATAGTTACTATTTCCCACTTAGGGAATAGTCTGAAGATTATAGTGTGCTTCTAATACTTATTTGGTACAAGATTCATAACACTGTGTAGGGCACAGCTCTACATCTTCGTGAGGAAGAAGTTTAAATATTTTTATGATTCAAAAAAACCTTGAACGGAGAACAGAGCAGTTAGTTATGGTTCATACTTGCCAAAAAGATCTGTTTGAAAATGGTTAAGAGCATCAAACAACAAACAAGGGGTCAACTACTGATCATGCTAGGATTTTGTGTAGCAAAATCTGAAGTTTAATCAGATAATTAGCTTGCCAAATTTCTGTTATCAGATACTGTCCCTGGGCCTAAAGGAAATTGAGCTTGTACGAAAACCAAGCAGCTTGTATGGGATACTTCTCTATGTACCACAAAAACGGTGAATTTCCAAATTGGTAGGAAGTTACCATGTAAGCATATAGTAAGAACGCAAAGAGACCCTTTAAACCGGCATGAAAACAATACCCTTTTTAGGGGGGATATGCTGCTACTGCCCTTAAACACTAAAGTGACAAATTTACGAATTGCCCTAACCACAATAACACCTACATTTTTACAATCAGACCTACAACTATATGTTTTTTCACCCTATTGAAAAAAATAAATAAATAAATAACAGTAATAGCTCCCTGAGCATCAGAAATAATGAAAGCTGTTTCATTATTTCTGATGCTCAGGGAGCTATTACTTCAAATCACAACTTCATAGGCTTCCTACCCTACTGCGTTTAGCTAAACCAGAGGGGTTATCAGTGACAAACTCTTCCTAGTTGAAGAGAGATTCCCCCCAGGAAATAGCATAATCAGGAATACTCTATTGTTTAACAACATTCAAAAAGTAACTACACATTGTCAGAAAGGACTCAGAATCCTTTCTTTGCAACTAGATTTATGAGCACAATCCCCTCTAGTTTTCCCATCCTATTCCACTATATATTTTCTATAAATTTCAACTTAGTAGCTTACCTGTTCTGACCATTTAACTGCTTTTTCTGTTAAGTATTTGTATACAACAGGCCGTCCCACTAAGTATGAAAGCATATAGCAGAACGAAGCTCCAAGTCCTGAGCACTGAAAAAAAAAAGCAGAAAAACACTAATTAATATTAGCCTTATATCCCCATAATGACTGACTGGATAGAGGCTGCTTCTGTGCAGTCCTCCATTAAAGAGGAAGAACTTCCTGTACCTACTCCTCAGGAACTTTGTCGATGCTAACTGGTTGCTTTAATTCCAAAGCATTTAGATCAATATTAACACAAAGTAGACAATGTTGATTACTTGTCAGATAACATTGAACCTCTGCACTTTTAGGATTCTGAACAGTGAAACCTTTGCAAATAAGAGATACAATGACATTTGAAAGATTCAAACTTGAAAATTCATCACCTTAGCCCTCTATACCTACTGGGTTATCAAGTTCTTAAGTACTAAGGCTTACTATGACTGCATCTTTTGAAATTTGTTGACAACATACACTTTGTAAGTTAAGCTTCTCAAGTATGTAAACCATTTTTAACAAGGATGTGTTTTGCAGAGCACTAGAATGCATTACTTATGTTCCAAGATTAGTATCAGGTTCTGGTGGATGCTGAACAAGTCTGAAGTGAAGGCAACTCTCCAGATGACTAACACCCAGATGTATCCATTATTAAGAAAATTTGGAGAAGAGTTTAGTTGTTTGGATCATCATCCAACGCTACAGTGAGTTTTGTGGGTAAGACCCTTCTCACAACACAGTTGAATGCCAATTCATTTATACCTTGGAGAATAAAGCATCCCCTTATTTCACTCAGCCTGTGATCGTTTCAAACAGAAAGCTGTTTAAATGTTTGGTTCCTTTCCAAATGGAACAAAATACGTGCCTTCACAAACTATTTTCCATACTTACCAGACAAACAAGAAATAACGCCAGTGGAAAGGGATAAAGAAACCCTGACAGGATACTGAGAAATATAGACCCAGGGATAGCAAATGTTTGCAGGCTGGATGCATCTTCGTTAAAGAAGGTTTTGTTGTTTGTTTGTTTTTTTTAAAAAAGCTACCCAGTTTTTAATCTAATAAGCAGTCAGCGTACATAACACAATTTGGAAAAAAATAAACAAATAGGCATGGCCTCAAGAGATCTTTACATCAAAATACTTGTGCAGAGTAGCACAAACAGCCCGAGCACAGAGAAACAAGGGGTAGATAAACTGTTGACAGATATAAAAATAAGTCACTAATTAAAAGATGTATTATGCTTTCCCTTCATCTCTGTGCTGCCTTTGACATTGTAGCTTTATGGCATTACAAGAAATACAGCTCTGATCTGACACTTAACCAGAAATAAGCAGACTTCAGTCACTCTGAAAAGTTGACAGAAACCTCTAGTGATTATGAATTTCATGGAACCGATTTAAATACTAAAGAGCCAAACAATCATCTTTTATATCAAGTTCATTACAGACAACAGAGCTTTTTCCAAGTGCCAAGGTTCTAAGATAACTATACCATGCTCGCCAAGTCTGCTGCTGAGACAGTAAATGTCGTCATATCAGCTGATGCAGTAGTTCAGTAAGAATGCCGATTCTATGTCGTTTACATATTAACTAACATTTTAGTTTTCTTCAAATATAATCTATCATTTGTGAACCACTCTTGTGAGAATATGCTAGAAGATAATTACTAATGGCACTTTCAGCGTGAATTTTTCTCTGGGTTTTGAGAACCCTACTGCATTAAACAATGAAATTGACCTCCTATAACTTTCGAAAGGCTGAAGAGCTTTATTAACCTGTTACGCGTTCCAGTTAAGAGTGTGTTTAATGATTAACATTCAGTACTCAGGGAAAATAGAAAGTTAAGAGAGAGCACAGGCAGCCTTTGTGCCTCCCTAGGCATAAAGTACTTCAGAAGTCTAGCTCTCTAAAATAGAAGAAGTTTTTTCTTTTTTTGTTTTGAAAATGGGCACTGCAGAGATGAAAGAAGGCATAAAATGTTTCCCTTGAGAAATTATGTAAGGACTTCCACAAGTGACTCATAAAACACTTTTAGATGCCTCAGGAAGACTAGAGTGGTAGTTTATTTTCCTTTAGAATCAGCAGACATTTTTATCTGGGAATTTAGTTTGCACTTAGCTACTGTAACATTAAAGTAAGTCAAATACGGAAGTTAAAACATTGTCCACAGTAGATAGTAGCTGAAGCTGCAAGACAATCTTAGACAACATTTACTACTATACAGGCATGCAATTCAATTTCTCTGTACTTAGTCCTTCCTTACAATCCAAAACGGCATACTGAAACACTTCAACAACAAAAAACTTCTCTTAAGTCCTAAAACACGTATGTTATAAACACACCTTGGTGTCTTACCCTTCTCCATCCCCGATCAATAAATTATTACGTTTGCATTTTTCTTTTCTTTTTCGTAGAAAAGAAGTCAGCAAAGGCTTCTCGTATCAGAAAAAGGATACAAAACGTATGTGGCAAAGTAAGCTACTAATACTTGAACATAAAACGTGTCCTTATATTTAGACAGGACTTTTCCTAAGGCTTTTGCATCATCCATGTCTCTAGGAACCTTTATACATTTTCCTTCTTCTCTGGAAAAAGAAAGAAGAGAAAACATGGTAGGAGATGTAAGTAAACAGTACAGTAAAATTAATTGCTGAATATATAGATAATTAGATGCACTAGATCACTGAACTACAATGTCTGCAGACAAACCACATCACTATTTTGTGGTAAAATTCTAAGACATACCTTTGTAATATTTACACTTCTTTTAAATAAATTTTAGATATTAGCAAGCTATTTTTTTTTTCCTATTTGTTACAATAACCAGCTTCATTTCTAGGATTTTTTCTTCTCAAGTTAATATCAAAAAGAAACAATTACTCAAAGCAAACCTTTGGCAACTGAACAGCAGGCAATGTTTCAGCCAAAACTAACTGTAACTGCCTCATGCTAGGGTCACAACATTCAAAGTGCAGCAACACCTCAAATGCAGTAGAGTTTCACCTCACAGGCATACAAAGCTTTAAGAGCAAAATCTTATGTCACACCTTAATCTGGTGCAACCCTGGGCAGCACAGTTGAGTGTCCTCTCTTCCTCTGTATCAGACTTAGTGACTGGACAGTTGCAAACTGAACTTGTTGAGCAAGTTAATCACACAGAAAATTTATTACTAAAAGAAAAAAAGAAAGTTGTAAGACAAGCAGGCTTGCATCTTGTCAAACTATTAATGTTCCCAACATGAGTACCAGATGCAACAAAAAGGAGAAAGAGTACACGAGCCTTGAGTATGAAGGACGAAGGATGTCGCCTTTTTATGGTGGCCTGCAGTTATAGCAGAGCACAAGGAATTTTACAACACACCTAGCCCTAACCAAGCATGCTTTGGCTCTCAACTGAGGACGGTTAAGAACATCGTTACCATTGCTAAAGTGACAACAGGTAACTTAAGACATGAGAACTCAACTGTGCAACAGAAACCCTAGGTCAAGCACAACTTGAGTGTTTAAACAGATCCTACTAGTTAGTACACATTTCAATATTACCTTTTGTGTTGTGACATTGGAGATTATACACTCAAAATGGCTTTTTTTCTTTAAATAAGGTTACGTCTATAATTAACTTACGTCAGTTCCAAAATCACTTAACCCCATGTAGCCTCCTCTGCAAGCTGATACTGAATGAAAAGCAAACGAATTACATACTTACTCACTAAGTTGTGGGAAGTTTTTATATACCAGAAACATAAGAAAAGCAGCCGATGTGAAGATGGACACCAAAATAAGAAGAGACGTTCGAGCTGATCCACCTTCTGCCTGAGCTTTCCCTGAAATTAAATACAACCAAAATTAACAACAACCCCAACAACTTATCGGAATTCAAGGTTACACTTTGAGGAAACGTTAAGGAAATCTCCACAGAGATCTCATCTTCCTACAAATGCTTTCAGTAACATACATAACACACTGCTTACATTCCCTGAAGTCGTCCAAATAAATCGGAAAAGTTACTGTAGAACAAATTAAGCCACATATTTTTAATTTTTGCCATGAAGTCTCCTGACAGTCAGTTAAGAGCTCGTAACTTGAAGTTAAATCTTCAGTATGTGCAACACAACTTCAAAACACGCTCATTAACAGTTGGCTTTGCTTGTTGTTCTCCTCGGGATGAACACCGGGCACAGCAACTAGCCAACTAGGTTAGAAACACTCATCGGCAGAACACGCACATGAACACACGCCCACAACAGCCTGGGATATGAAGATCACAGTTCTCAGACGTGGGAATCACACCTACTTTACAGGCTAAAACACACGTATCCAAGGTATCTCTTTTTAAACTTGTAATAGCCTAAGTTCTGGTGTAAAGAACATAACGCGAGCACAATAAACGACAGAACTGCCTTTTAGGCCTCTTCTATACTTGGTATTTTTGCCAGTGTGGCCACACGTATGTCACGCTCTGCCCGGCGCTGTACGCAGCAGCCAGGCCGCTCTCTGCAGCCGCACCGGGCCGTCCCTCGGGCGCTGCCGGGCCAGCCCCACCTCCCCGTGCCGCAGGGCGCCGCTGCCATTCGCGGAGGCCCGTGGCCTGACCGCCGTGCCACGGGGCGCGCGGAGGCCGCGGCACTGTTGCGAAACCCGGCCGAGGGGTGACGGAACGGCGGCCCCGAGCTGTTACCGCAGCGGTGCCTCGGCACCGGGGGCTTTAACACCGGCTTCTCCTCGCGGAAGGGGAAAAAAAGCAAAGGGCGAGGAAGCGAGCCGCGGCACGCCGCGCTCTGTGCTGCTCGCAGGGCCGGGGGTGCAGGACAGCGCCCAGCCCAGCCGTGCCTGCCCCTGACGGGGGCTGCGGCCCCGCCTCGGCCCCTCACCGGCCCCTCCCGCCCGCCGGCCGCCGGCAGCGGGAAGGACGAGGCGCCCCCGCGCCCCCTCTCCCCCCCGGCACCTTCTAGAAGCTGCCGCTGGTGCCTGGCGCTCTCCGCCGCCGCTCGGCAGGGCCCTCCTCGCTCGGCCGCCCTCCGCTGCGCCATGGCCCCGCTGCCGCCAACCGGGCCCCGACGCGGAGGGGAGGGGAGCGGGGAGCCAAGCCCGGGCTGCCCGCCCGCCTCAGCGCCACACAGCGCATGCGCCGCTCCGCCGGGGCCGCGCGGCCGCGCGGCTGCGCTTTGCTGTGCACGTGGGGCGGGGCAATACGGTAGCGCCGCGCTGCCGCTCCCTTGGGGGTGTGCGCGGGAACGTGGGGAAATACGGTAGGGGCGGCGGGGAGCCCGCAACGGCAGCGGCGCGAGGCGGGGGCGGAGCCCGCAGGCGGCCGTTGGGCAGCGCGGGGAGCCGCTAAGCGCGGGCGGGGGGGGGACCCCGCAGCGGTGCGACCCCGCAGCCGGGCTCTGGCCGCGAAGCACCCATCGCCTCGCCCGGCTCTTTGGCAGAGGAGCGCCTCGTAACCGTCCAACCCGCCCCTGCCACCGCAGGCGTTGCAGCAAGCGTGCTCCGGAGGGAGCACCGCGAAACCGCTCAGGCAGCGCGCGTTGCATAAGCCCTTGGGCAGGACTGTTGGCTGAGGGAGGGTGTCGCCCTCTCTCCCCTTTCCAGATGTACTCGTAGATCTGGGGCCCTTCGTCTGGGCCTGCTTCCTGGAAAGGAAGCTTTCGTGAGACGAGGCAGCGCTCAAAGATCTAACTCCTGGCTGCCATCAACTTTATACCGTGTCCAAACCTAGCTTTTAAACTTCCTTCTATAGGAGGTTTTTTGGTTTTGTTTTGTTTTGTTTTTTGTTGCTGTGGACACTGGTTCCAGGTGACAGAATCCTTTGTTTTTCCAAACCATTACACCAGAATATTGTACGTACCAGCGAGATGGGAACTGCTGACACCACAGCAGATAGCTCTTCTCCCCCATTGTAAACGTGTATCGTGTTCGTCAGGTCTCTGCGATTATCCCATTGCTTCTGGTACGCCAGGTAAAGTGATCCAAATAGCAGGACTTCTTCCTTAGCTGGATGACTTCTGACATAATGTTAAATTGATATTAAGCTGAACAGTATTGGAAATAAAATTAATAAATCACATTTTCACTGTACAGAAAAAAAGTATCTACCAAGTCATCCTGAAACAGAGGAGAAAAAGCTTGTATTGGAAGATTTAAATAAAATGCATACTACAGTTGAAAATCTGTAGAGCAGATTCTAAATGCTGCTAGGCTGGCCTTTATTTCATTTTGGTCCAATGGATTGTACCACGGGGCATGAATCAGTGTGGAGTGGTTGTTGTTCAGGAATCACTCAGAGCCAAGGAGTCAGGCAGAGCCTGCTTCAGTCGATACCTGACTTCCCACTGATCTCTGGTTTGTGCTCTGTGTCTGTAGCCTCTGTGTTACCTAAACGCAGGTAACCTAACAACACAGATTAGGCAAACATCTGACTCTTGCTAAAGTCGCCTGTAGTTCCCAGTGTTCCAGACAGACTGTAAGACATGCCACAAATAATTACAGCAATACAAATTCGCTCCGTGTCTCCCCTTCTATCCGGTACGAGTGCATGGCCTGCGGATGGTTCCCAGGCACTGATTCTGCAGTAAGCTCCCAGCGCTAGCAAATATAATTACAAATAGAGAAAAAGAAGATAACTACTCAGCTCCGTAGTATGGAGCTCCAGCTCTCTGAATTGCTGCCAGTATGAAATTTAAAGGATGAATTAACTTAATCACTTTGAAGTTGAAATATACTACATACGTGATATTTGTTAACTAGATTATCAGAAGACTCTTAGACTGTCTGTTTTATGCTATTTTTGGTTCCCTTCAGAGAAATACTGCTGTTGAGAAAGTTTTGGCTGTTTTACAAAACTTTGAAACTGTCAGTGGTATTTAATATCTTCTGACCATTTAAATAGTCACCTCCAAAGACATCCACACCTTAGAAATATCAGCAGAACCTCTGTGTTCACTCACAAGAAAAGTGACATGTCTGGGGAATGTCCCTTAGGACTCTGTAAATAAAATAACTCAACCTATATTTAAGGCTTCTGCAGAGCCTTCCTACCCTCGAGCAGATCGACACACGCACCTAACTTGGAGTCATCTGCAAACTTGCTGAGGGTGCACTCGATCCCCTCATCCAGATCATCGATGAAGATGTTAAAGAGAACTGGTCCCAGTACCGAGCCCTGGAGGACTCCGCCAGTGACCGGCCTCCAACTGGATTTAAAAATCGTATCTAACAACCAAAAGGAAAAATGCTTTTCTGACCTGCTGGAAAGAACCAAAACACATTTGACAATCACTAGAGTGGTAACTAAGTGGTCAGCTATATGAAGTCACTTCCTTCTGTGGGTGGTTGGATGGAACATTTTATTTTTATCAGATTGAAAGAGCTGTCTTCCCACAGCACAGAAAAACTTGTATTTGCTTCTTTTTTGATTCACGCCTGGATAGACTGATGGAGCACGTGTCACATGGCTGAGTCATTGACACTGCCAATGCTTTGTAGACTGAGTCATGCTGATTGTCAGCAAGGGGAAGGAAGGAGGAAGAGAGACTGAGAGTGATCCTACTCCTGAGAGCTTTTGGCTGAAAACTACGAGTTTAAACTTCAGAATAATGTGGCTGATTTTGCTTTCAGTAGACCAGGGAGCTACTTGGCTGGCATCTCAGAGAGGCAGTAGCAAAATGAAGCTGCAACAACCTGAAAGGCAGAAGACTTCAGAGCTCGCATCAGTGCCCGAGACCATTCCCCAGGCAAAGCCAGAAGTTTCTGAGCAGTCACTACGTGGTCTTTGGAGGGCTTTAGGCCTGTATGGCTCAGTGACGGTGCTGAGTTGTCTGTCAACTTGGGGTGGGGGTTGGTTGCTGAGGTAACTGGTTTCCCAAATACAAAACTGGCTTGGAAGCAAGAGGGAAAAGTGGAAACCCAACAGGAATCCCAAAGAAGAGAAAGTAGGTAGCTTGAACCAGTTCAGATGGGAGGGTGGCCAGAGGCCCTGCTCCTGGAGCACAGATGTGCAAAGAAGCACCTGACAGTCATTCTGAGATAGCTACAGGAGGTCTGTAGCATAGCAGTAAATACGCACAATACCCAGAAATGTGGGGTATGATTGCCTATTCAAAAGTTTTGAAAAAAAAGTATATCAGCAGATCTAATTTATGTCAACAAAAATGCAAATTAAGATGTGAATTTAAGACCTCTGCCTGCCTTAACAAAGATTTACAGTCCTATGAAACCTATACCTGGGATGAAAATGTTAACCACGCTGTAATTCCCCAAGTCATATATATGCTCTTATCATTTATGTGATCGTGATTATATCCAAATTACACTTTAAGTCAAATAAACCCTTTGCATGGAATGGGGTTTGTGTATTTTGATAAGCTTATACCTCATATTTTCGTTAGTTATAGTAAAAACCTTGAGGATGTAACTGGTGAATAAACATCTGCATGGAAGGCAAGTTAGGATGGAATGTGCTGATAAACGTGAATAGAAAAATGTCACCAAGTGAGATGCATAGAAATAAGCACGTATTTGTAGCTGGATAGTCCTGGTTGTGTGCAAGAAGGATTAGAAATATCTCTGCACCAGAGCCACAGATAATGAAAGCTTTTGATTGTAAGAGTCAGTGCTCAAGGACAAAAGATGAAAACCAAATTAAACTGCAAGCGAGAGCCAAACTTCTAAGAATTAAATTGTTTTGAGTCTGAACTCGGGAATTATAACCATTTGGATTGTTTTCTCTCCTGGTAGTTTCTTTATATGAAGGTATGTTTGTTAACTCCTATTGTACATTTTATGTACATACTGTATCTATGTACATACAAATGTACAAAATACACCTTCTAAGTCAGACAATTTCCATTTTTAGTAGTGGGTATGTATCTTATTGCTGCTCAATTAATTAGAAACAGTAAAATAGCTAGCTATGATGTTTCTATTCCAGAAGTTAAAAATAAAGGCCAGATTCTCCTTTCTGATGCAGCTTTTGCTCCTCTTAAATAGTTCAGAGATCACCTTAAATAGCTTGCTACTTTTTTTTTCCCCACCACATTCTCCAGTGGTGTATATGAAACAGGGAAAGAAGCTTTTCTGGTTAGTCTGCTCATATCCTGTAGTCGAATTCTCTTGATCTGGCCTGTAAGGCTCTTCCAGTAACTAACCATCCATTATGACTGGGCCGATAACCACACAACAATGAACAAATGCATAACTATTTGCAACCACACACAGAGTTAGTTTTTAAGAATTATATACCAGGTCATCATTAAACCAGTATTCCGCAACAGAAAATAATTAAAATTCAGGGCAACATCAAAGGGGCAGAATGTCAAAATTTAAACATTTTAGAAAAGCTGCCTTCTGAGAAATTAATTGCTGTATGTGTTTTCCTATGGGAAATTATTAAATTAATTGAAAAAGCTGTAATATGACTGATAATACTTCCTATCATGATAAATGAGCATCACAGAGTCAGTTGTTAATCAGAATTAGATATTAAATGGGGATGGGCTCATGAGTATAGACTGTTTTCACCTAAGGCAGTTCTTTGAAAGAAACCTCTTCACTTTAATCTTGAACATTATGCACCCAGTCCTAGACATGTTTCCTGTTGAATGACTTGGCTGAATGCAGAAAACCAGATCTACAAATGTCTGTGATGAGGAAATTCACATACTTTTTCTACCGCACACAACAGTAGGTCTTTTTTGCCCTTACACAGACAACAGAATTAGCTTTTAGGCCCACTTCCCTCAACAAAATTGGCTAAAACCAATGACTGCAGAAAATAAATGTCAGATGCTTGTATAAAACTATTAATTAATATTATTTAAGAATTTCTGAACAAGCAAGGCTAGTAGAGAAAAAAATGAACACACAGGAAGGTTGATAAGGGGTTTTATAAGAACTAAAAAAAGCTGATTTGTTATTATTCTGTAGTAATCCTTACTGTAGCTGAACCAGCATTTTTACCTTTTACATAGAATTACTTGCTGTACTGGTGATACAATTTAATATACTTTAATATACTTTAAATACTTCAATCAGCTTTCAGCTTGATTTAGCTGTAGCAATTCCTCACTTTTATCATGTCATCCCAGCAGAAATATGAATCCAAATTCATTTCACATTCTGAAGAAATTTTCACATGCATTTCATATTCTGGTCAGGAAAGGCCAGGGGTTGAACAGCAGAATCCTGGCAAGCTGGAACCAAGGTGTATGAGGAGTGCTCAAGGAGGAAGCTGATGTAGCTCTTATTATCCTGAGAACATGATGTGAATGGTGTATGCATGCACCATTCACATGCCTTCAGAAAGTGAAATGAAGGGCAGGTTTTCCACTTTGTTACTTCACAAAACACGCAGAAAAGTTATAGAGACTTGTGCAGCCAAATACACGGGTACTGGCAATACGGTTCTCATGTTTCCACACACACTCCCTACTTTGCTGTCGCAGCTACTGGAATTAGCATGCAGGAATCCTGAGGTGTGTTTGTCCCAAAGGCCATGCTAACAGCTAATTTTAATCTAGCTGTTGGCTACCAAGATCCTGGAAGCCACCGGAGTATGAATTTCTGGGTCAGCTCTGTACTAAGGTAGCCTCAGATAATGGTAATACATCTGGGCTGCTGCTCATGCAGAAGCTAAGATAAAGCTATGTGTCCTTTGTGTCCGTATGTCACAGGTAGATACCCAGCCACAGCATGCACACACCCCAGTTCCCCCACCTATTATTCCATATGCGGTTCTTGGTGCAGCAATGGTGCCAGTTATCAAGATACGCATACACATGCCCACAGGTAGCGTATAACGTTGAATGAAAACATTTTCATCTCTAGTTTTAGCCTCCGTTTTTTTTAACAACTTACGTAGAAAATAGGTCCTGTGTTTACCCTTCCTCAACAATATTAAGCCTTTTGGTAAAGGAGAAAATACTAGTACGTAAAACAACATAGCCCAACAGAAAACATACACATTCCACTTGGTTATCGATACTAATTGTAAACACTTGCAGAGAGTAAACACGATGAGTCACCTAAACAAAAGTGCTAATCAGGGATTCAACAATTTAGAAAAGATAATATCTAAAACGCAAGCAAAAGAAGGAAATTAAAAGAAATCGGCCTTATAACTAAAAATTGTATTTTAATACACTAAAATTCTGATACTTATCTTTGCTGTATCTAGGAAATTTACCTTTCATATATCTCCACACCTTTCAACCCCTATATTGTTATTTTTTTTCTCCTTTTAACATAAGCAGCTATCTAAGGTTTAGGATCTTTAGAGCTATTTCTAATAAAAAATTTAGTGAAGGAGTAATGTACTTTATGAAATCCTATTTATTTATAAAATACATATCACATGTTTTGCTTTGCTTAGTGTAGCAGGAATCAAATAGAAAGGGTAGTGTGTTTCTTGTAGTACTTGTAGGTACCATTTCCAGCTTGTCTTCTGCTCACAAACTCTGTATCCAATCTTAGTTTTACTAATCAGCTCTAAGTGCTTCCCTGCTGATCTCTGGATATTTGATGCCTTTTTATGCTTCCCCTCAAACACAGAACTCAACAAGCAATAGTATCCTTTAGTTGCAGTCCCACCCAAAGAAATGTGCTTGGTCAGGTAGTTCTGATTCTTCACCTGCCCTGCATGGGGTTTGTGGTTTTAATGCAGTTCTGATTATTTCAGCTATATGTTCCACGAAGGAACAGAACTAGTTTTTTTTCTTTCTTTCTTTCTTTCTTTTTCTGCCTGAAACCTTTCTATCTATCTGCTTCCTCTGCATTATGCAGAAATCTCATAACTGGAGTCTCCATTTACTTTACTTTTCTAGAAGAAGAAATGTTTATATATCGAATGGGTAAAGGAACAGAAAGAGTATCAGTGCTGCTGATGACATCAGTGCTGCTCACCATCTGTGGAAAACTGCATAGTCTAAATATCTACTGACAATTTAAGGTGCTACAGGATACTGAGCTTCGAAAGCACTGACCCAGCTTGTGGTGTCACCTCACAGTAGCATTAGGAATTGATGGTGAAGGCAGGCACACCTGGCTGCAAGGACTTGAGAAACTCTTCATGGGCAATTACATCTGCCACCAAGGAGCCATACTGGCATGCTTCGAGACGCTGATTGTTTTGGAGCGAACAGCCTAGAATTACAGAGACCAGTTAATAAACTGAGTATTATGTTATTAGATTACTAAAATTATTATTGCGTGTATGTTGTTCTCTGCAAATGAAAAGCTTCTCCTAAGTGCTGAGAATTTATTCTGGGTGCATTTTTAATATAATAAAATCCTAGTCCTGTTTTACTCTGCTCATTGTTACTTAATCAATTTTAATTGAATGAATATGATTATAAAGATTATTTTTTTTCTAAACAGGACTAACTTGAACTGTCTTATTAAACAGGAAGAAATATACTTTGAGAAATGTACATATAGCTTACATAAGCTTCAGTTGAACATATATTACTAACAGTACCACTAAAGTTATAGCTTAAATGTACTTTTTTACTCTTAGAGAATCTCAGACTTTTTTTTGCCTGACCCCTGGTCGAACATCATTAGTTATTTCTGAGCAACTTCAGTTGATCGCTGTGCCTTAGATGTAAAAGCTGCAATAGTAAGATTGTGTTTTCAAAATCAGCTTCCACTTGAACACTAATAAATCATAGATGAACATCCCCTATCCTTAGATTTTCTAGAAATTTGTTTCCTCAAAATTTAAAGTCTGCGTTACAATTTAACCTACAAGTGTCCATTTTAGGCACAATCATAAAAAGGTTAGATGGGCTTGGAGTCCTGCTTAAGGGACAGGAAGGAAAGGACATACTCGTTTTCTTTCAGAAATAAAATAAAACTAAGCACATAATGCGTTCAAAGACAAACCATTCCTGGAGAGCACTGTGATCACAGTCATTCTGAAGACACATTATGTTCACTTGCAACAATTCTGTGATCTTCGCTATGTTTTCATTTCAAAATAACACAGTACAGTCCATTTAATGCATTTCTAACTTCTGTGGTTTTGGAACTGGATTAAAAACATGAAAAGAGCATAAACTGTTAGTGCCATCTTACCAGCTTTCACAGGCAGTGGTTACTAACTCTTGTTCTTCTCTACAGGGTATCACAGATCCACCGTTCTGCAGCTTTGTGAGTATGGCATTTTCCCTAGTGGCCATGAAACCCATTTTTTTAATATAGAATTTACCATTCTCTGAGTCTGATGTGCCATCTTCTGTGTGTATGTGCCATTGAGGCTTATTTGAACCTGCCTCTTGCTGTTTCATTTTCCTTGCATGAAGAAAAGGAAATTGGGAGTAGAGTTAGAGGGGACTCCAGATTGCAGTGAGGGGAAGCTAAAAGCAAAAATGCATATACAAATATAAAGGTACAGGCTGAAAATAGTGTATGAGGTAGGAGGAGATAAACTGCTGTAGCTACAGACACTTTCGTTCCATTGACCCACTGCACAGAGCCTGATGTAGGTTCCAGCTGGGTTAGCTAGACTTCCACACTGCGGAAACTGAGCTTTTGGGTACAGAAACATCCACCTTGAAAGCTAACACCAAAAAAACACAACTGTCCATGCAGTTTATGATCACATCACCTAGTCCAGCATCCGGTACAGTACTGGCAAGTTTATTCACATATTTTTGATTAAAGCGCTAATCCTGTTGGTTTGACTGAAGTACAGCTTGTGTTTTTTCGGAAACATACCTTCCAGAATGGCATCCAGTCTCAGTCAGAAGACACTGAGAGATGGGGTCATGATTACTGCCACAGGGAATTTGTTTCAGAGAGTCTCTGGTTTCCTCTGTTAGATACTTGACCCTGTTGCATCTTTGTTCACTGAAGAGCTGTGCGATACATACAGCACTTTCTTCCTGAGGAGATTCTGTCACTTGGATCCCCACCTTGCTGCCCAGAGTCAACTGTTAAGAGTTCATGATGGAAGCCTGTACCTTTGAGGAAAATTTATTAAAAAAAAAAAAAAAAAAAAAAAAAAAAAAAGCAAAAAAAAAACCATGCTGTTAGAAGCCCATTTTTTCTGAACTCGGAAGAACTGAATAATGACTGAATCTTGTTTTCAGCCTCTGTCCCCTGGGAAAGCTGTTTGAATATACGTTTTAACATCTGCTCAAGCCTTACCATCTGGATGGAGCGGGCGGGGGCAGATTGTTATTTGGGGAAGGTGGGGGGTGTAGCAGTATTGAGCTCACGGCTACATAAAGGAGCTTAGTGTCTTCTTTACATCCACCCTGAACAAAACTTCAGCGGGTTTGCCTTGGGGGTGAAGCCAACACCCAGCTGCCTGAAGGAGACTGAAGGGAGCTGCGCCACCACATGAATGGCACGCCATGGCATTCTGCTCTCCCAGCTGGAGCTGACCTCGGAGCAGGGACTTTGGAAGGAACCTCCCTCACGCTGCCCACCACACCTCTGCTTTGTTTAATCACTACAGTAGCGACTGGCCTACGGTAATCAAGACTCCTCAACTTTTGTCCTAAACCTAACTTGGACATTTCAAATGTGTCTGTTTTCTTCAGCTCATATTATTTTCATGGGTATTTCATGTAATCCAGTTTGAAAAACACTTAACAAATATAAATATTTGAACTACCCTCTGGCAACATAGCATCCATCGCTTCAGCACCAGAGCAATGGGTACATTGCTTCCCTACTCCCCTGTTTGACACCTCTGCTTACAACTTGAAGACTGTTCTAAAATCTTTTGCCATAATGTCCTGCTGGGAGCTCACGTCAACTTGTATGCTCACGGCATCGCTGGCAATACTTTCAGACTACAGAAACTTGCCTGCATTTTCTGTTTCTAAACGTGTAACTTAACATTTGGCTACAGCAAAACGCATCTTTGTTGTTCAGGTTACCAGCTTGTCCCATCCATATTGGATTGCCTTGCTGATCTCACGGCATCCTCATACATGATCTGCTGTGATTTTATAGTTGTTTCAAGACAATTATGTTTTAAAGTATTAAATGGCAAAGAGTCAGCTACTGGTACTAGTAGAAATTCAATAGAAACTGGTCCAATCACTTTTCACTTATCTCCTTTTTTATGAGAACTGTAACTTAGCCCGTTCTTAATCCATTCCATGTGTGCTCAAAGTTAGAACCTAGGATGTTTTTAAGGAAAAAGATCTCTTCATTCTGCACCATTTTCTCAACAAACTAGAGAACTCCTCAATTAATCACCTTTGTTGATTTCACACCAAATCACATTATCATCAGTTTCTTTTTATAGCCTCATTTCTGAATCCTGTTGGAGCTTTTTATTTTATCACTGATATAAATAGCTATTTGCAAACTTTGCACGTTGGCACAGCATTTCTGTGCACACCTTTTCCTTTTTCTTATAATCTTTTGGAGCACACGTAGCTCCAGGACAGCTTTGGGTGCTGGTGATCCATCCACTAACTCCGTGTCCAAATTTCCTTTGGATTTGGAGTACCTGGCAATACCTTCACATGCAAGTATTTTCTTCCAAATTGGTGTTGTGAATGCAGTTCATGCATTAATACACTGTATTTGTGTAGCCGGAGTCATTTTGGCTGCTGTCAGAGCACCCCTTTTGGCACAGAACAGTGGAAAACAGCATTTAAGTTACTACACTTCTTGGAATAGGCAGATGGCAGGAAATTTTTTGAAAAAAAATAAATAAATAAATAGATCTGTTGCAAGCACCCAGACTTGACAAGGCTCAAGAAAGGTCTTTGATAGCTGTGCTCCCTTTACACACACATCTTTGGCATCTAACTTTTCATTTACTATAAATTGAACTGTACTCTAGAAAGACATACAGGCCAACCGCTGCTCTGCAGCCAGTTCCAAGGGAGTGTGCTACTTTATTAAAGCTGACAGATACCGTCTTTGTTATTGTTCCAGCTTTCTGGGGAAAATGCACATGACTGCTAAACCCAAACCAGTTTATGAGAGTATGTTTATCTTCAGGAGGAACTGTAACTGATTTGTATCCAATGTTTGAGGCCTGTACAACACCACATATGCCTTTTATGAGATAATTGGAGAAGCTCCATTCCCTCACAATGGGCTTTGGCTGTCTACAAGTATTCATACATGACAGAGAACATTATAATGCAGCTAATCTCTGCAGCATATATAACGATTTTTTTGTGGTTCTCAGATCAAGAATTTGTTGTGGCTTGTCTGGCTAAGGGACATTTTTCTCTAATGTTAAGTCTTGTGATTTGAAATACGATTTAAAAATGAATTCTTATATCAGCTAATGTAAAATATGTTGAATCTTGCAGGATATTTACTACTGCTTTGGTGGGATACTCTGCCCCTCCCGTGTCCACTGAACAGTTTTGTCTATAGTCCTTACCAATTATTGTTCTCTACTGGCTACTTTTACATCTCTTTTGTCTGGCTAATACTGTACAAAGAAAGTATCTCACAGAAGTAGGTGTATTTATCCAATCCCCAAAAAATTTAAGTGTTTTGGATGCCACAGCTCACCTGTTCCTCATACTTTGATGCCAGGTGTCATCTGTTAGGCTGTTCCACTCACACTTCTACTATGTGTTTTCTTTGATCCTTACTGTTTCATCTCCCTCTCTAAAATTAAGTTGCCCGTTGCAAATGGCATCAACAAATTGTTCAGATTTGTGATAAAATACTTTTTAACCTCATGTATGTTTCTTCGTAGAGCTCGTGTCCAGTCTACCTGAAATGTCCATCCTGGCCAAATCCTGTATTTATTAGTTTCTGTGAGCTATTCATGAATTTAACCCTGCGGTGAGATTAGTTATTGCTATTATTTCTGGGCCAGCAGAGATACAAATGCAAACATTGTTGTGAAGGTAAACATTCCCTGGCATACACTACCTTCTGTTTCAGAATACTCAGACTCTGGACAATTGCTTACACGTTCTTCTGCACGTTTCTTTTTTGGCCTCCACTTTTGTATTCAAATGGCAACAGCTTTGGTGACAAGCTTCTGTAGCCACAGCACCTCTGTGGCTGTGGCTACTGCTGTGGCTACACTGTTGTGCTTCTTTTCCCTGCAGTGTTTTGCATCTGCATAACTGACAAAGAGTATTATGTATAACCAGCACCTCATGAGGCCTTTGTCCTTTCAAGTTCTTATTTCTTTCTAGAGAAGACACATTCCGTCTCAAAATTTGTTGATCAGCTTAGCATCTACGTTCTCTCTGGTTAGAGGCATTATTGCTTTGCTCCTTCGATACAAAGAGCATTGAGATTTGATCTTGTTATCTGTGCTGTGACACAAAAGCACGGGAAATATTTTGTTGTAGCTCTTTGGATGATATTAAGTCTACAGTATTTCACCTTTGTTTACATTTTGGACAACATCCAGAAGAGGCATGTGACTGCAGATCTGGGTAGCATGAAGAATACTGTCCTGAAATGATGCTACATTGCCACTTGGGTCTGCTCGGTCCGTGCGTTTTCCAGGCTTACTTAGAAAGGCAGCCACTCATCGCTTCTTCACTGTTTAGTTTTAAAAATGAGGCACTAAATAAATAAATAAATAATCTATGTAGTGTAAATTGCAAAAGTTTTTAGCATTACATTAAAAAATAAAGAAAATAAAACCATTAAACAGCAGTAAGAGAAACTGAGAGATACGGCTTTTAGTCCAGAAACAGTCATGGAAAAGCTACTGATTTGGGAATTTTATATAGAAAAGCAACTCTGTTTGGTCTTTCATGTTCTGAAAGACACTCTAGATAAACGTGACTAATGGAGATTCTGCCATGTGAGATGGTACCGGTTGGCCTGCCTTAGGCCATTCCCTGGGACTGAGGCCAACTGGTAGAGGATGGCCTTTGCAATCAAGCTGGCTTCATGCAGGCTACGTGTGGGGAACAGCCCCTGGCCCACGCTACCTCCGTGTATAGGCAACACTTGCAGGACCAGTAGCATAGTAGGGTGGCAACAGCAACCAAGCTTTAATGTGGTATTTCCCAAAGCTCTTCAAGTTAACTAGCAAAGATAAAGCATCCTTTATCAATTCACTATTTTGTATCACTTAATTTATATTGTTTGCTGTATGTATCTGCATTTCTGCTTTTTCCTTCGATAATATGCCTTCGTTTTAGAATTGTCCCAGAATGGGCTGGTTGAGAAACTTTTTTTCTCGATCGAATTATCTGACTGCCTGATAACCTCCTCTCACAGAAATAACAAAAGCATTTTCAAGTATATCACTGAAAGTCACTTCCCAAAGAAGACAAGACACTGCATGGCTCCCTACACTCCCAACTCAATGTTACAAACAGCTATGAAACAACTTATTTACATAAACAGCGTTGCTTATTTTGTTATGCTAACCCATGTAAGTGAAATTACTTCAGTGCCTAAGTGCTTGTGGGGGAAGGCCTGCAGGAGCCCCTTACAGAGGGCCAACTTAGGCATCCTACTTCCAGCTCTGTGGCAGGGTCAGCCCCTCCAGAGACCAGGGCTGGACGGCTGGCAATCTGCCACGTCCCCATCGCCTCACCACGGCCTTTAGCTCGCCGATAAGCCCCGCCGGACGACCCCGAACCGCGTGCACAAAGCAGGCGCCCCCCGAGGAGGCCCCCGCCGCCTTCCTCCCTCACGGAGAAGGGCGCCGCCAGCGCCCTGCGAGCAGCCCGCCGGGCGCACCGGGCGGGCGCTGGGGACCCGACAGCCGGCGGGCTCCCCCCTTCACCGCCCTGCTCCGGCGGGCAGCGCGGCCCAGCACCGCCGCCCGCAGCTCCCCGCACGGGG
>NC_048897.1:61785391-61822329 GCF_011077185.1 Oxyura jamaicensis
CATGGCAGCGGGGCCCGGCCGGGCCGGGCGGGGCCGCTGAGGGGCTGCGGCGGCGGCGGCAGGAGGCGGCCGGTGCCTTCCCTGCCCGCGGCCGCTCGGCCCCGTGGCGCTCCGCGGGCAGAGCCGCGCTGGCGGCGTGGCACAGGGCCCCGGCTCCGGGCCTGCGCCGGGGACATGGACTTTTGGCCTGGCCCGGGCTGTCGCAGGGCGGCATTCTGCCCCTCCGGGAGGCGATCGCCTGTCAGGGGGCGCGGGGAAGGTAGCAGCGACCCCGGCGCTTAGTGTTGGTAACCGGCGGAGCCTACAAGCGCCGAGAGGGCGGTGGGCTGAGTTCCCACGGAAAGCCCCTAGCTCGGGGTTGCTTCGTACAAATCCTTCGGGCTCCGGCTTCAGCAGCGCTGCCGAGGTAGGTGTACTCGCTGGGTGCAGAATCAACACGTGCCCCGGAGATGGGTGAAGGCAGAGTTCCCAGCCCAGCTGTGTCATCCGCTTAGGCTGTTCACGTGTTGTGTGGGGATACGACGGGACTGGTAGATCCTACTTCAGCAGGCTTCGGTTTTGTAGGGCTGCTGTAATCTTGTTTCACTTCAGCTGGTAGGTGAAAACTTCTCCTTACTGATGCAGTTCAGGCTCCAGGCTTCTAAACGTTTTTGAAAAAAAGGTGTTCTAGCATTTGACTTAGAGGGGAAGGTGATAGCTTCATGAAACAAGTGAAAGGTAGGCCTGTGTGGCAGCTCTCAGCATGCCTTTTCCTTGGGATTTTCCACAAGTTTTTTCCTCCGTTGCTCTTAACCAGACTTTAGGCCTAACAAGATACATCTAATGCAGTGGGTGTTCACCAAGCTTAGATAAAAGTGGGCCGAATGTCCTGCTGGCAGCAGTGAAACTTTCAAAAACTGGAGATAGAACTTACCATGATAGTGAATGTGTAATTAAACCGAATTCTTGGAAGCCACTTAATAAATGAATGTTAGGTACATTTGAAATCCATGCCTGCGAAACTACTTGATGGCTAAGTTAGATTTGAATAAAGTTTTCTATATATTTTTGTAACAAGTATTTTTAGTATTTCTTATTTGAGTCAAAAGACAAGTAACATAATTGCATATGAAGACAACAATATATATGGAATCTTAAACTGGCTCTAAAATGCAAATTTTTGTATTCTGTGCGTGTTAACATCTATATGTAGTAACTTGCTTCAAATCTATTCTAGCTGTTTTCTGCAGGTATTGAGTTGCTGAACGTGCAGGAAATTGCGTTCTCTGCCATTCAGGTTCTTCAGCAAATGGCTAACAGTTCCGTGAAGGATCGTGCTAACCATCAGCCGGCTTTTGTTCATGTTTCTGAACCAAAACACAGCCTACCATGTACTACACAAGTATTAAATTGGAATAAAATCCAAATATGTGTCCCTTTAAAAGCACCAGGCGTTATTGAGTTGTTGTATAAGAATTATTTGAAATGTAGCCTTGCTGATCTTTCACAGACCATTTGTGATTAAAAGGAAGCTAAACCCTAAATCTGCAAGCATTTGTACATGCATGTAGTTTTATTCAAGTGCATGGTTCTGTTTTTATGTAGTTTTGTTGAAATGAAGTATGTATTCACTTGCAGGCTACTGGTCTGAATTTAACTGTTAGAGCAATTGTGTCATCAGTTAATACTCTGTTTCAGATGTCTCTTTCTCTGTGCAGGTAAAATCTTAGAGCAGTGAATTATCTTCTTGTAGGTGGCCAGGGACACACAAGTATTTTTATAATTTAAGTCTATTAGTTGTCCTTGGATGACCTTTTATTTTTATCTTTAATTTGCCTGAAATGCCTATGTTGAGCTGATGAGACTACTTTTTGGTAGATGGATCACTTTGACTAGTCAGTAATTGATATTTCTAATTAATGGAAGAGTTAAATATCTAGATCTGTCTGCATCATACCCTATTAAGCAAGAGTTTCTACTGACAAGAGAGAAGGACTGGGGTGTATGATTCTTGATTTCTCCAGGCCTTGTTATTTTTTCTTTGACCTTGGCTAAGTCATGAATTCTTCTGTGCTTTATTTCTTCTTTCACTAAGTTTTTTCAAGTTCTATTGCCTGCACTTAAAATGCTGTGAGAACTTGAGCTGTGCTAACTGCAGCTATCTCGGGGTTCTCAGTCTCTTTGGTTTTGCTTTCTTTACTGTGAAGGCAAACAATAGAGAATGATACCACTGGAGTCCAACGTGCAGTTTCCAGCTTCTCATATGAATTCTGACTGATGATATGCGCTGGGGTGTTAGCACGTCCCTGTCCCCAACTTACAGAGGATATAGATGCTTTATGAGGACTTAAAAACAGACTCTTCAAGTAAGCTACTGGAAAACAGTAGGAAGACTTTGGTTGCCTTTTGAAACAGTCTTTGTACTGCGTGTATGGAGTGTTTCCTAGAAATGGTGATGAAAATAGAGATTTTTAACCATGCGGCTATGGAATGCCACTGAAAGTAATGCACAGTGTTTCATCTTTCAGTATCAACACCTTGGTAAAGGTGTTGGTAGATAATGCTTTCCTTGCAGGTTTCTTTGTAATTCCAGGGAGTTTATAATGTAACTGCTCCATACGTTCTGTGAGTGTGTTAGATTAACCTCAGCACATAGGAACTACTTTTTGCAATAGCTATCCAACTTCTGTGTCTGAGAATGGAATAAAAAAGGTTAACCCCAATAACTCATTATTAAGCCAGAGCTTAACAGAGTTTAAGGGAAATGTTATCCTGTTGCTCTGTTGGAAAAGTGCCTTTCAGAAGTAAGATTTACGCCTTTTTCATGTTCTAAGATATGTAATGGGAAGGAAAAAGGCTTGAGCTTGTTGACGAGTCAGCGTAGCATGCAAGCAGTTTAACAGAACACAGTAGGGCATAGCGTAGTGTCCTTCATTGCCTGCCTAGTAGATACAAATGCCACAATGAGGAGACGATGAAATAAAATGATAAAATGATAAAATGACTCCCTTGGCAGCTTTGGAGTGAAAAGTTCTCCAAGGGGAAAAAGCAAGCTGCTTATTATATGCCTTGCACTCAGGGATTTTGAAATACTGAAATGGTATGTTCTGGAATGCTTTGGGATAGGTATTTGTAGTGTTACTCTCTTTTTTTTTTATATATTTTTGACTTTGGAAGTCTAATGTGGTCTTTGCGTGTGACACCTACGGCTATATACCATAGTAGTGTGTAAGAGGAAGAACAGAGTGCCAGTTCCGTGGCTCTGTCTGATTACCAGATCATGGGTACTTCTTCTAAAGTTCTCAGTATGACGTTTTATGAAATGAACGTGATAATTTCCACTTATCTCATTTCCATTTCCTTTTTTTTCCATTTCTGTGTTTTGGTATGTGTTAGATGAGAGATGCTTTGTGAAAGGGTGGTTTTAAATTGTCTGTATTGAGGCCAGTTCGACACCAGAAATCCCCATGGGGGCAGGAAGGAATCAAGGGAGCCTTCAACAGGAAGAAGTTACATGCTTGAGTTGTGTTAACTAGTACAAGGTGAATCCAGCAGACAGAGCCACTTGCCGCTTTCTCATGACTGAGCAAGCAGCTACCACGTGTGCTCAGGCAGCTTTTCCTAAGAGCATGTTCCTTTCTCCTCTGAATAGAAGCGCTCACAACTTGCAGACAACTTGCTCTGGTGAAACGAGCAGCAAATAAATTGGCGAGGTCTGATACGCATGTATGTAGTGGAGCTCAGACGTAGTTCACATATACCTTACAGCTGTGTAAGGGGTGGTAGAACTAGGTGGAAAAACCTGAGGTCAGAATGGCTTCCACACCTGCTGAGGTCTTAAAAAAGAATTGAAAGAGCGTTACAGAGCAGTTTGCTGATTCAGTTTGGCCTTACAGTTCCTGACCTTACCTTTCTATATATATAAAACAAAAAAAAAACTTCCGTCTTAATGTAACAGCTGTGTGGTCACCTGGTGCTGTTACGGCCTAGACTTAAAAAAAAAAAAAAGTCACATAAACTATCCAGAATTGGAATGGAGGAGAAATAGTAAATTTGGTATTTCTTCAGCTCGTGGGAAAACCAACTATAGCCTTTATTTAAATGTGTGCTACTTTGAATAACTGTGTTAATAACCTAGGGTTCTAGTTCAGCAACATATACTTAGTAAATATTTTAGTACCGCTCTGTTTGGATTTTTTGGTAACAGCTCAAGAGCTACTTAAGAGTCTTGTGTCTGTTACTATATGTTCAATTCTTCATGTCTGACAAGAATGCATGGAGGTCTTTTCACCTGAGATGAAGCTTGTTTTTATCAGTTAGTGGCATGCAGGCTCTGAGACATGAATAACTCTCATACTAAAGAAGAATGTAACTGACTTTCATGGGTATCACTGGTGGGGAAAAAGTGCCTTTGTGTACCGTAATTAACTGTCGTTAGTTCTGTATGCCATGAGACCGTCTCTTTAATGTTAACTTCTAACTTGATATATATTTCAGATTGAGGCTGGCATGATACTTCTAATCAAACTGTTCTAGCACCTGGCTAGCAAAGCAACTCTGCTAGGAAAACCTGCAATGAAATATGAGCAAAGATTGTGTGTTCTGGAATACTGATTGATATTAACAGACAGTGGTGCAATGTTTGTGGTCTGATAGAATACATTCCTCAGCTAGTGAGGCTGCATAGCAGAAATTGCTCTTGGGAAAAGTCCCTGAATTCTTTGGCTCTTAGACAACAGAAAGTCATACCAGTGACATGGCATGTTTGAAGATTTGTAAGGGGGAAAGACTAGAAATGATTTTTTTTTTTTTATGTTGACTTACGTGTTGGGAAATAGGCTTTCAGACAGAACCATTTTTTTAATGGTCACCGTAGTTCTCTTAATTTTGTATTTCTAGAGGTAAAGAGTACTTATAACCAAGGAGCAGAAGGCCAGGTTTTACTTGTGTCAAAACTTGAGTCATAGAAATAGTTTCTGTTCTCACACAGTTTGGAATATGTAATAGAAGCCCTTGCGAAATCCTGATTTTTGATCCTTGAATTGTGCAGGCATGGAAATTCTCTGTAGGCTAACGCTGTTCCCAGTGTTAATGGAAGTGGCATCAGTGCGTGTCTTTCTTGAGACAGGGGTTTGCAAATGCCTGCAGAATCCTCTACATCCAGATTCAGTTTCCTGGTAGATATTTAATGAATCTTCATTTGTGAAGTTTTTTGGCTAATCACATCCACCAAAACCAAAAGCTAGTGTTTGTATAGAATATATACCTAAAATAGGTGTGCTTTTCTGGTGGTGTTTTTTTTAGCAGTGGTATCAATGAACAGGAGGAACATGATGTCCCGAGGGTAAGCCATCTTTGGACATTAAAAATACTAAAGATTAAAATAGCCAAAATGATGTGTGTTCAGTATTTTTAATGCCATAGATACAAAATTGGCACCGATGTGATTCTCACAATAAGTTCAGTTGTTTTATCTGAGTGCCAAGAAAAGATTGGATGTTCTTTTTAATAGTAACGCAAAACAAGGGAGCAAGCGGCCAGTTTTTGTAGTACCCAGGGTTTTATTTGACCCTGCAGTAGACCCGTCATGTAGCAGTCCTTCCTCCCCACGTTCCTGTTTCTCTGGAAGCATGTTCCTTGTGGAGGGATGGGAAAGGTCGTTGTGAAGAGTTTGGAGTTCCTTTCTATTTTCTATAGAATGCTTAGTAGTGTTTATGGAGCCGTGTGTGAATTTAGTTATGAACTGAAGGTGGTATTGAGTGAAAAGTACAAGTTACTTCAAATGCTACCTTGTATGAAAATCACAAGCTATTTCCAGCCTGAATCTGTGCTTTGAACCACTGAAGGTGATAGAGTAGCTCATCGCTATGACTGGTTGGTGTAGGATGCTTGAAATATTCCTAAGGGTGATACTTCTTAGATGTTAGAAAACCAAGACAATGTATAGATCCTTTGGTCCTATAATTTAAAACTTCTTAATAGTTCAGGGAATCCAGTGAAAATATGTTAATTCCACATACTAATATAATTGACTTTTTTAGGAGCTTGCTACAATCACAGTCTCAGTCCTGATTTTTTTTAATGTAGGAAAGATTATTTTTTTGTGATTAACTCCATTAAATTTAAATGTCTGGCAGTTTGGTTGTATGTTGCTGTCTATTTTTGTTGCCTTTTTTTTTTTTTTTTCCTTTTAGAACACTTAACATCTTCTTATTCAATTTGTTTTGTTACTCCCATCAGTTCCTTGATAGTTCTTAAGCATCTCGCATTTTTATATTTTTAATTCAAGTATCATTTACAGCAGCTTTACTTAAAAGGTTAGTTATCGTTGATCATGAAAAAGGAAAAAGAGTATTTCATTTTCAGTATTCTAGGATTAAACACTTGACTTCCAAAACGAAATGCATTATGAATAGTTTTTGGTATTAAACGGTAGTTGTTAAGTTTATCGTACTCATGGTGGAATTATATGTTTGCATTTTAAGTCTCTTTAATGCAGACTGTTAATATAACCTCCCATTGACGTTAATATTAGGCATATAATTGAATACTGTGCTGAATTATGTCTACTGTCATTAGGTGTGTGTTGCAGAAGTGTCTATGTTAATGCTGCTTAAGAAAAAGGAACTGAGTAGTCCTGGAGATTAGTAGAAATTAATACCAACAAGTAAATTTTATTTAAAACGTTTTCACCTGTCAAATGGTCAAATATACTTTCTTTTTTTCATTTGCAAGTATATTTTCTTCAGGACTTCAGGGAAATCAGAGGGGCATGGCTCAGAAAGATGCATGAAGTCCCAGGTTGTACCTTTTGTGCCTTTTTATACTAGAACATTTAGGAGATGTTTTTTGGAGCTTGGAGATAAAAACCTAGTGTGAAAGGATAAAGCTGGGCAGTGTTAAATGCTTAGAAGGAGCGTTGTTGACATTTCATACTGTCAATGAGCCCTTAATCCTTCAGAAAAATAGTTGGATAGTCTCTTCATGATGGGTGTTTGCTCTGATGTGGAGTCTGAGGCATTCTACTTTTTCTGATAAATGGATACTGTCATGGTTTTCAAAGGACTTACCTGCTTTATGTAGGAAACAACAAGGTGATTAATACGTAGGTTAGAGGTAAAGAGTTTAACAAGTAGAGATACTGAGGTCTACGCAGTTGTCTTTCATAGAAGTGCTGCAAAGAGCATATGAAACAATATTGGCATGTTAGTGAGGACAAAGCAGGCATGCGTCTTGGCGATTGGAATCAGAGGCTTGGAAGAATGAGGCTAGGAGGACTCTGCAGGTCCTCTGGTCCAGCCCCCTGAAGCTAAGCTGGTTTCAGAGTTAGATGAGGAAGGTGAGGACCTTTTCTCCAGTTGAGTTTTGAATGTGTCGAAGGGCCAGGCCCCACTGCCTGCCTGGGCAGGCTGTTCCAATACTTGACCCTCCTTTTGTGAGGAATTTTTTTCCTTGTGTAAAACAGTAATTTCCCTTGCTGCAGCTCATAGCCATTGACTCTTAACCTTGAAGAAAATGATGATGTGTTCCAACTAGAAAAAGCACATCTAGCTTTTGAGAATTAAAATTCTCTTCTCGGAGGGAATTTCATTAAGTATCTTGAGTTTTTGATGTTTAGGAAGGTGTCGAGGGATGCAGTGCGAATGTTAAAGGTCAGTTTCCTCATGCTGAAAATACCATGCAGCATTTAGTGCATCAGTGGCATTGCTCGTTATTGTAAAACAAAACACGTTTTGCCTTTATTTGTAAGTGAACTCTTGCAACTCCTTGTTGTTACTTCCTCCTGAAGTTGTTACTCTGGTGCAACTCCATTTAGGTCTCCATACTGTTAGCTTGCTGTTGTATAGTTAGGCTAGCAGTTGCTGTAGTAAAGAATTAATAGTCACTTGAAGCCATTTTGATCAGAAGGGTGAACTATAACTTGAATATGCTTGGTTAAGGCTGGGCATAGTTTTAAAACACAGGGTGCCATCTGCTGCTTTGATTATTACATAATGAATTGTTTTACCATTATTTGTTTACATAATACCTTGCTTGAGGTCACCGTAAAATTGCTGTGCTTGTTTTTTGTCTGGCTACTCAGATATTCTTTAAGGTATTCTGAGTGAAGAACTTGTTTGGTGACTGTAAAAGGCTGATCCCCAGAGCCTGTGAAATGATTTCTTCACCTCTACCCAAAATGATAGGGTTTTGCCTCCACCATGCTGTCTGTCTTCAGAGTACAGTGAGCATGAAATTTTGGAATGCTTTGGTTTGCTAGCTACTGTGAAACTGAATTGCTGCTATTCTATTGACTGCATTGCAATGTTGTAAAGAGATTGTAATAGCAAACAGGAGTACTCTAAAACTTGACGAGCTATGACTGACTATGCTACTTTTTTTATAACTTTTTTTTTGTCCTCCACAGGCTCATAAGTCGGTGAACTTTGTTTCAACTTTGCTTCAGATCACCATGTCCGAACAACTGGATTTACCAGTGAGGCAGGCAGGCAAGTTTTCAAATCCTTTCATTGTTTTCACTTTAATGGTGCATGTGCCCAGGTGCATATTCAGATGTTGTATCACAATTCCATTATTAAAAATTTTTAATGGTTTTAATCTCAAACACGGGAAAAATTGGGAGTCGTCAGAATTAGTCATCATAAATTGCATCTGGCACCATACACTAAATGAGGAAGAGAGAAAGAAAAGGTGGCTGACTCTTCACTGGTTGCTACCCTTTGTCTCTAGTGAATAATGGCCTTTGGGAAACCAGAATAGTTCATGATGATGGTACGCTTGGCCCAAGGAGGTAATTTTACATTGCACTAATAAAGCTAATGTTTCTGAACATTGTAAGTGGAAGAAAACACGTTGTCATTTGGAACTGCTGATTTGAACGAGCAATCGGTAAAATTGGATCTTGAATATTGGCAGGTCCAAACATCACCCTAAAGCTACTAGGATTACTTGGTAAGAGGTTTCCAAAACAGTACCTCAGTGGTTTCTCACAGCTCAGGAGATGTGACCTTGATCACTTGGTTGAACCTTCCAGTATATAGTATATTATAGTATATAGTATATTATAGTATATAGTATATTATTCAAAGTTGTGGTGTAAGCCCAACTTGCATTTTTATCTTATTTTGGCAGGATAATGCTTAGATGTGTCAAAAAGGTTACTGTTTAACATGTGTAATGTGAAAAAGGAGAAGGTTTGAAAACAACCTCTTGAAATTCAGCCTTAGTTTAAGCTAACTTAAAAAAAGGTTGTAGACAGTAGAGAAAACACATACAGCATGTGTCATAGAAACACTGCATGTTTTGCAAAGCAGCTAATGATATGATTAAAACCCCCTGAGTACAGGCGATTTTTGCATCACTTCAGTGTTGTTATAACATGTATCTGCAGATTGCTTTGGACCTTTGCAGACCCTTTCAAAAACAGTTTGGCTTCTTAGTGTTCAGAAGGTGCATGTGAAGTTTGGGAAAAGAATTTGCTTTATGGATTTGTATGTAGAGTTAGATTAATAGTAACTTAGATACGAGTTTGTAATTTGTCATTTCCTTTTGTGTTTTGTAACTCTTTGAAGTGCTTTATTCTATATTCTGCCACATAAGCAGTTTAGATTTGGTTGTCACATGGTAAAAGCAGGTGTGTTTGTGCCAGTAGCCCAACTGTTACAAAGTGGTGTGGCCCATAAACTTGGTATAAAGGAGCTCTGTTTGTCTTTAACATTCACTCCTGTATCACAGACTTGATTACATTTTTTGCTTACGAAATACAAGGGTTGTTTTAGACAGTCATTGGTATTAATTTGCTCAGTCTTAATGAAAAAAGTGAGAAAATCGTTAGAAAGGATTTTTCAGCAGTGTATTGCTCAAATGTTACACAAGCTCTTTTATATGTAACATGAAAGCAATATACTTGGTATTTTCATATGGAAACACATCCTTTACAGTACTAAAAATACATCAAAATAAATGGGTGAAGGAATATCAACATAGCAAATTAACAGGTTAATCACAGAATTGTAGGGGTTGGAAGGGACCTCAAGAGATCATCGGGTCCAGCCCCCTGCCAAAGCAGGTTCCTTAGAGCAGGCTGCCCAGGTAGGCGTCCAGACGGGCCTTGAGTATCTTCAGAGAAGGAGACTCCACAACCTCTCTAGGCAGCTTGTCCCAGTGCTCCATCACCCTCACCATGAATAAGTTCTTTCGCATGTTGGTGCGGAACTTCCTGTGATCCATTCTGTGGCCATTGCCCCTTGTCCTGTCCCCACAAAGCACTGAAAAGAGGTTGGCCAAATCCCTCTGTCTCCCACACTTAAGATACTTGTAAACATTGATAAGATCTTAATAGTTTGCATGTTTTATGTATTTTGATCCCAGTAGTCAGAAATGGTCAGTGTATTAGTAATTTGTCTGTTTTGTGTCAAAATAGACTTCTCTCTGCAAAATGTGTGTGTTTTGTACTTGGAATGGCTATGAGCTGATTTGTCTCTCCTGTGCGATAGGAGTTATCTACTTGAAAAACATGATAACCCAGTATTGGCCAGATCGTGAAACTGCACCAGGAGAGATTCCACCTTACTCCATCCCAGAAGAAGATAGACACTGTATTCGTGAAAATATTGTAGAAGCCATTATTCACTCTCCTGAGCTGATTAGGTATGCTGTTTTAACCTGGTTTTGAGTTCTGTTTTCTGACTGTATTTTTGCCCAACTAAGATAACCTGAATGTTAAGCATTGTTGTCTTACACTGCTGCATACTTAAGTATAGAATTACTGTAGGTGGAAAAACAGTTTTCAACTTGTGCAGCACATAGAAATTTACTGATAGAATCCTTCACAAAAAGCCAGACCCCGTCACTTCATTTATAAAGTTCATCAAATGAACAGCATTAAATTGAAAGTACAGAACCTAAACTTGGTATTTAAAAGAAAGAAAAGACCAAAAACACAAGCTTGAAGTAAGTCTAAATTCAGGCAACATTAGATGTTTCAACACCACAAGAATATTATTAAAGTAATAGTAATTTCTTTAATCATTCTATACTTTGTTTCCAGAGTACAACTTACTACTTGCATTCATCATATTATCAAGCATGATTATCCTAGTCGTTGGACTGCAGTTGTGGAGAAAATTGGGTTTTATCTTCAGTCTGACAACAGTGCTTGTTGGCTTGGCATTCTTCTCTGTCTTTATCAACTTGTGAAAAACTACGAGTAAGTTTTTTCTACCGTATAAAACAGCAGCATGAATACACGTGTATCTCTTGTGTACTGTATGTATATTTTAACAGTGTAAAATTGCATGTGGGATTGAGCACAGGAGATAGAACATTTAGTCAATATTCGTTTAGTGATACAAACATTGTAGATTTAGTCAATATTCCTGGAGTATTGGTATGCAGAGGTTGGCTCTTATCTTGTCCATTAAGAAAGTACAGAAAAACTGCCTCCATTGGAGGTTAGATCTAGATCACAAAAAAAGGGGCCATCTTTGAAGCCTTAGTTAGGTGGTAGTTCTGTTTGGATTGATGAGTTACAGCAATATAAGCTTCGTAACAATAAGAAAGTCTGCTCCAAGTCGTAACTTTGCAGCAAATGATGACTTAATTCAAATGAGTTTTATACTCTTAATGCATTTATAGTCTAGGTATGAGTGAAAGTTAACATACAAAGATTTCAAAGTGTGAAATCTTGAATGTTAGGAAACATCAGATTTAGTCAGCTTTGGTTTGATCCTCTTCTAAATTTTGAGTATTTTTAGCTCTGTATCTGTTATGCTCAGATCTTTAAAACTGAGGTTGCCCTTTGAGAACATATGTGGAGCTTAGCTGCTGCTGTTGGCTTGTGGAAGGCTCATTTGAGTGGCAGAGTGCAATCTTGGAATCATGGAGAAGTAGTAGTGTAACAGGAGGAATCAACAACTTAATCTTTGAAAGCAGTCATGTAACACTTGTTTTAGATACTTTAGGATATTGCATTGAAGAATTCCACTACTAGTTTCATGAATTGTATGTGAAATAGAGTAAAACAGGTGAACATTGATTCTTCAAAGATTCTTTTTAATAGAAATGCTATAAAGACTGTTGTAATTAAGCATGGGAGGTTTTTCTGTGGATGAGAATTGCAAGTCCTGCTAGGAAAAGAAAGGAAACTGATTTGTTAAATTTAAAATTAAACACTTTAAATTAATTATGCAGCAGAGACCTGTGAGATAAAGGTGCAATGTTGACTGGTGGTATATTTTGATTATAGTAATTCTTGGTTAAGGAAGGATTTTGATGTATAGTCATTGCATGATTAACTAAGGTAATAGTTGTGTTAATAATATTAGCTGATCAAAAACTTTAGTTGAAGCCAGCAACTATTCATAATTATTTGGCTTTCTGGTGAAGTCAACAATGGTCAACTTCACCAGTCATGTAGAAATACACACGTTTTATTGCATTACATGCAATATGAGTGTAGGCAGGTCTCTAAAATTTACTAAATGTCTTGTTCCAGCTTTTGGGGAGAAATTCTGCATAATGTTATGACTTCAGTCAAGTTATTACTGTTTGAGTTGTAGGAATCTTTAGCAATTAATGTTTATTTTTTTTCTTAGTGTAGAAGCTAAATATTTTTAGACTTTTTTTTTCCCTATCCAAATCTAGCTAGCAAGTTCATATGGCTGCTCTTTCCATAATCATTTTTCTTGTCTTTTTCAATTGTATCTTTTGGGGAAATTTGAAACCGAGCTTTCCTGATCAACATTAAGTCTTTGTATTTAGGTTTCTATTTCAGAAAATATGTAGAAAATATATGATTTGAACAGGATTTTGGAGCTCAATGTTCTGTAGTAGTTTTTACAGAACATGCCATCTGGCAGCAGACTGAGTAAACTTTACCTTATATTTCTACAAATTGGCACTGTTAAGACACTGAGCATTGATTAATGTTTAATAGCAATGAAAAGTCTACCAAAAATGTATCTCCCCCCCAAAAAAAATGATCTTCCACAAGAGCCCAAGAAGAGCATTATAGTATTAATTGCTTAAACAAAAAATTAAGCTGTACATTCTTCAAGTGATTCTTCGTTCTTGTTATCACTGATATGGACTAGATACTGTTCTGCCGTGATAACTATTTATTCAATCAGGACTTTGTTGTTAATAAATGAAAAGTTGGGATTAGGATTTAAAAATGTGGCTTCATTTCATTTCAGAAATTTTTATTCTTGTTCAGAAAGGCAACGAAGCCTTCCTTTCAGCGTAGGCCTGGGAAGATTTGGGGCCCAATTTCAAAGAGTGTTGAAATAGAAGCCTGTGAGTCCATCGCATGCTCTTGAAGCCCACATTCTGATTGTTAAATTTGGGCAAATTAAAATGCAAGATTTGGGAAAGGGACCTTGCAGTTTACTTCAATGTCAGAGAAATAATCCATCTAGATGTCTTTCTGGAATTTTACTGAGTAGCCCAAGATCAGCCATTCTTGGCAATAAATGTGTTTTCTTCTGTTTGCACTTTCTGTAGTACTCTATATATGTATAGTTTTTCACTATAGTAATGGTGTGGCAGAACGTTAGGTAGTATTCCAAGTGAATAAGTTGGCTGGAGTGCGTTACTAGCAGAAGACTAGCACGGCTGTATAGTGGAGTAATGAACTCTTAGCAATTTTCAAACTTGCCTTTTAATTGTAATGTTGCCGGGCTGTAGTTTACTCCAAATTCTGTAACAAGAAATGGCTATTTTTTTAATCATATGTGTCTCCAATGGGGAAGGGTGGGCTTTTAAAATTTCATACTGCCTGAAAGATGAATAAAGCTAATTTTGTTCTTATCTAAAGGTACAAGAAACCAGAAGAGCGTAGTCCTTTGATAGCTGCAATGCAACATTTTTTACCAGTTTTGAAGGATAGTTTCATTCAGCTTCTGAGTGATCCATCTGATCAGTCTGTCCTCATCCAGAAACAAATCTTCAAAATATTTTATGCCCTTGTCCAGGTAAAAAATAAATATGGTGTATTCTTGATCAGTAATTTAAAGCTTTGTTTGACCTTAAAATAGTAAATGACAGGAATATTAACAATACTAGATTAAATCTGAATCATTTGCAACTATTGTTCAGTTGTGTCAGAATCACAGGATTGGTATCATTAATTGTGCTGTAAAATCAGTGCTATACTTCTTCCTGGTCTGACATTAGATAGAACTTATGCATGCTATCGTCTAAGCTAGTGTTTGCTACATAACTGATTAAAAATAAGTTTTCTAATGACAGGTTAGAGAGGGCAGCTTATACAAAATTACAAGTGTAAACGCAACTTGTGAGGAAACTCTTAATATGGTGCTAATTGCTCCAGAAATTAGTGTAACATCCATTTAAGTAGTGTCTTAGCATCGTATAAGTAGAATTGAAATAAAGGTCTCTAGCACCTTTGAGGATATTGAGGATATAGTCTAGATGGCATTAAGGTCTTTATCCTGTTATTTCTGAGTCTTTTCCTAGCAAATCTTTAACGATAAGCAAGTGTAGACAAAGATTTGAAAGAGCTAAAATTCAAACTGTGAAAGTAACATCATTTTCAAAATGTTTTATAATAAAATTATTTTTGCCTTTATTTTATGTAAGTACACGTTACCTTTGGAGTTGATAAATCAGCAAAACCTGACTGAATGGATAGAAATCCTGAAGACTGTTGTGGATAGGGATGTACCAGCTGTAAGTGACTTTTGGCTATTACTTCTTTAAGCTTAAATATATATATATTTTTTTAAGTGAGAACTTTTTATTTCTGCATTTTTTTCTTAATAGGTGCCAATAAAATATATTTTTTAAGCTAAATAGGGTATTTTAAACAAACTAGAGAAGTTTTGAAAATACATAGCTTGTTTGGGAGTTCTGTTTTAAAACTATAGCACAATATATTTTGGCTTCTTGTTTCAGTAATTTGTTTACCATTTATGGAATGTATTTAAGGGATTTATTTTTAGGTGTGCTGTACTTCATACTTCTGTTAAGCTAGAAGTGTGATATGCAAATGGAAGGGTAAAAGAAAAAATATGCTCTAGAATTGTCCAAAATGCATACAGTTTTAACTGTTTGTAATTAGTTGGTAATTTTTTTCCCTGAAGGAAACACTTCAAGTTGATGAAGATGACAGACCTGAGTTGCCTTGGTGGAAGTGCAAGAAATGGGCTTTGCATATCTTAGCTAGACTTTTTGAGAGGTAATTTCTCGTTCATTATCGTTATTTTTAAGAGAACAACCTAATAGTTAAGTCATTAACAGTGCTGCACACTTTAATTTTGCATGTTTGCTTCAAATTCTAGGTATGGAAGCCCTGGTAATGTTTCCAAGGAGTACAATGAGTTTGCTGAAGTGTTCCTGAAGGCATTTGCTGTTGGTGTTCAACAAGTAAGAAATGCTGATTGTGGGAAGTATTAGGATATGCTTAGAGTTTGTTGTGATTTTTTTCCTTACTGTTTTCTTGGGATAAGTTTATAAAACTTATTTTTACAAAATTCATGTGCTTGTATTAGCTCAAATATCTGTTTACTTGAAGGTGATTATATTGTAAATATAAGTAGACTATATATACAAAAAAAATCTCAGGGAGCTGATTGTTTTCTTCTAAGCCTTTCTTTTAATGAGGAGAAGAACAGATTTTAGTGCAGCTTCCTGATTATTTTTTAAATTATTTTCATTCCCAATGAAATGATAATGATTTACGGGACTTAAATATCAAGAAGAAAAGTAAGGGAAGTATTGCCAAAGTACGTGTTTTCTGATGGTTGTCTAAGCATTGAAATGGAAGAGAACATTGCCACATTGAGTGTTAGGAAACATGTCCCAACATACTGTTGAGACAACTGGAGTCTGTCACTTTGAGGTGCTCATACCTGTGGATGGCATCCTGATACATGTTTAGTTATTGCACGTCCTTCATGATCTTACTGGTTGGTTTGTACTTGGGAGATAAAGCTAAATTCTGACAAAAGAATGCATGTGGAAAAAAATCTTTGAAAAGATCCATTAGAACAGTTTTTTTTATATCTATATATACATACATGTATGTATATATATTAACTTGCCTTTGAATCAACTTGATCCTTACTGTTACTGAATGTAGGTAACATCAGCAAGTTAAGTCTTTATAGAAAAATTGATGCAGAGCAGGATTTTAAAATGCTTACAGCCTTCTCCCTTATACAGTAATGCACCTTGTATGAAAATACAGATTATTTTTAAGGTGATATACTCTGTTTCTATGCAGAAGATAATCTTGGATGTATTGTCAAGAAATAGAATCCTTCAAATAAATTTTAAGATTTTTAAATAGCATATATTTCATTAAAAATAATAATAAAATTGGAGACTGATGAAATACTGAAGAATACAGTTTCTGAACTGATACTATGCTTGAGTTATCTTTACTTTCCCAAGTACACTCACCCTATTACTAAAGGATGAATAGATGTGTGTCATGGGGTTATGGATTGCTGAAGTATAAACTTAAAACATAATGTTAATATTAACTTCATAATTTCTTTCTGATGATTTATCTAGCTTATATTTTTCATGCATGTCACTCCAACCTAAAAAAACAAAAACAAAAACACAACCAACCAAAAAAAAAAACAACAGCATTAGTTCTAGATAAACTTTCTTCAACTTAGCCAAAACAGGCTTGACTTACCTTGCTGGAATACCTTGATTCTTACCCCTTGTGTTAGTGATGGTTTTGCTCAAGACACTTCTGATTTTGAAAGACCCGATGAACCAGAACTAAACACGGGTTGAACACTACTGCCTGGTTGTTCCTTAGACCCACTGCAGAATTTGTTCTTCCATTTGCCTCCACCCCACATTTTCCTTTTTCTCACTCCAATTCTTAAATCTTTGTTTATCCTTTTCTTTAATTTCCTTCTTTATTGCATCTGGACAATAGGAGGTAATTGCTTAGATACTGTGAAGTGAGAAACCTGATAGGCTTGTCCAGGCACACTTTAAATAGTGTGGCTGCAAAGACCAGTTGTTAAGCCTCAGCTTCGTGCTTATTTTCAAAGACTATTCCCATTCCTCCACTAAATCTTGATGAAGTTAGTTTTTTTGTGTGCCATTATGTTGCAATGGAGAATCTGTTCTTAAAACAAAAAAAAAGAGAAAACTCCCAACAACAAACAAGCAAACAAAAACTTCAGATCCTTCTAAAATTCAAAGATAGCAGCAAATGGGAGCTTCTTGCAGAAGCTTTTCGACAAAGAATATTGTATTACTGTATGTGAAGTTCTAGTTCACCAGATTTCTTTTGCCTACAGTGAAGAACCGTCCCCAGTTTATATATTTTTAAATGTTCACTGAGCTGCCATGATACATGTTAAGCCATGGAGCCCATCTACATGGGCTATAAAAGTGTATGATAAGTTGATGGTCATGTTGTTTTTTTTTCTGCTTGTGTTGAATTTTATAAAGGAAGGCAATCTGTAAAATGTTATATTCTCTGGAAATCCCCAAGAACTTCATCATCATTAGTTTCCCAGTTACTTCTGGAATATAACATTTAAAGCATAAAATCAGGGAAGTAAAATTATATCATTAGGTTGTTTGAGAGTTTAATCACTTTTGATACTGGTTTCTTAGACTTTTAAAATTATTAACACTCTGCTTAACTGTTCTAATTTGAAGAAGCATATTAGTCTTGCCATGTACTGATGGTTTACTGTTTTTGAGTGTTCCAAGCAATCATAGTCCCTTTGAGGTATTGTTTGCAGAGAATCGTATTCTCTTTTTAGTTAATACACAAGAGACATAAGTATTTTTGTCATGTTTATCCTTTGATGTTTCTTGAAATAGCTTCAAGTCTCAGAGCATTTAGTCTTTTAATTTCTTATCCTAAGCCAGTATCTACTGCCACTGAGGCCTTGTACTGAGGTGAGAGTTACAGCTGGTTACTTCTCAAGTCCAGGAGGCTCTTATGATCCCACTCTGCTCTGCGCTGGTGTGGCCTCACCTGGAGCAGTGTGTGTACAGTTTTGGGCACCACATTATAAGAAGGACATAAAGCTATTAGCATCTAAAGGAGGGCTACAAAGGTGTTGAAGTGGCTAGAGGGCAAGATGTATGTCTGAAGTCACTTGTTTTCCCTAGTGTAGAGGAGACTGAGGGGAGGCTTGATGGCCTGCAGCTTCCTCGTGAGGGGAGCAGAGGGGCAGGCTCTGATGTCTGCTCTCTGGTGACAGCACTTTGGGTTGGATTTTGAGAGATTCTTAGGATTGTGAGGGATAGTGTAATTCTTCGGGTTAAAATGGTCTGTGCTCAGTATGAGCTATTAATGAGATCTGTTTTTTCTAGGTGTTGCTGAAGGTGTTGTATCAGTACAAGGAAAAACAGTACATGGCTCCTAGAGTTCTGCAGCAAACACTGAATTACATCAATCAAGGAGTGTCACATGCTGTCACCTGGAAGAATTTGAAACCTCATATTCAAGTAAACCATTTTCTGGGTTTAATACTTAACGTGGCTCAGTAATACAGTCTGTTGTATGGTGTCTTTATCATTGCTAGAAATGAACTTTTGGGAAAGTGCTATAAATTGCTGGTGGAAAAAGTTTAAGCCTGCTTAGTGAAGGTTATCTTGATGCATGAATAGAGCTAGCTAATGTTTTTTTTTTGCTACGAGTCTGTTGTGCTTTAAATGAAGGATTACACAGTGGAAGAGCAACACAGCAACTTTGGCAATGATGATAACTACTGTATTTATGATAATGAATCATCTCCACATACATTATCCAGCATAAACCATTTTTTAAGGCAGTATGTAAAATTCACAATATAATTTTATAACGTTACTATGTTGTATCAGAAATGAGGAGGGACAAAATCTAGTTTGTTAAATATAGGGCAATATAGAGACTGATTCAATAGTGCTAACTCTTTTTCAACTTCTTTCTTAATTGCAGGGGATTATTCAAGATGTTATTTTTCCATTGATGTGCTATACAGATGCTGATGAAGAGCTTTGGCAGGAAGATCCATATGAATATATTCGCATGAAATTTGGTGAGAATTTGAAATCTTCTCACATTAAAATCTGTCTTCATGTGAAGATGGTATTTTTTTTGTGTGTGTGTGAAAACAGTTGATGGGGAAAAAAAAAAGATGGTGGGGGTGGGGTGATGTTTGTGTTATCCAAGTGGCATAACTTCATATAGTTAACTTCTGGATATGCCTGTGTAAATGACAGATACCATATGATGTTTCAACTGGTACAATTGTTTCTGCATTTGAAAAATAGTTAACTTTGACATTTACAATGTTTTTCTTGGATAGGTCAAACAGTCCAGGTCTAGTTTACAATAATTACATAAGTTAAATGTTATTACGAGTTTATTGTTTATAGAAGCTAAGATTTCAGACCCTCATGTTTTCATCTTATCAATTAATTTCAAATGTGTCATAGTTCAGAACAGATTTACCATAGAGATAAATGAAATAGTATGAAGTAAGTCTAGTATTCCAGACTTGTCAGATTTTGCCTCTTGTGGTTTGTTACTTTGTTCTTGGGGTTCACTATAAGGCTGTGTTGCACTGAGGAAGAAAGAGTAGACTTCAAACTTGCTGAATAAATTGCCCAGGGAAGTGGTGGAGTCACTGTCCCTGGGGGTGTTTAAGGAAAGGTTGGACCTGGTGCTTAGGGATGTGGGTTAGTGGGTGACATTGGTAGTAGGTTGATGGTTGGACCAGATGATCTTGAAGGTCTTTTCCAACCTTAATGATTCGATGATTCCTTTAAGATCTGTTTGTTTAGAACAAGGAATCTTGATGGCTTAGGAGGGTTCTTGTTCCTCAGGTGAGGCAGCCCTGTAGACAATACATGAATTAAACCTGGCTCTGATAATCCTCTTCTATGGAGAAATAAGAAACAATGCATTTTTAAGTCAACCAATTACATGTTCTTGGAGGTGCAACAAATAACATACGTGTAAAAAATTGACCACTGTCTGCTTCTATAGTTACAAAAATTTTATCATAGAAATAAAGCAGACATTCAATTTCAAATTAGATATGCTGATCATGGAAAAGGTGAAACATACATTTATGGGGAATCACCAACCCACTGCTACTGTTGTTTGGTCTTGAACCATCTGTAGTAAGAAAGCATGAACCACCTGAAAAAATGTGGAAAATGCTTGCTCTTTTGTTCTATAGGAAACCATTAGATTACATTAAGCTTAGTATTTATATAAGGACCAAAATTTATAGCTGTTACGTTTACTTAATAGATGTATTTGAAGACTTCATTTCTCCTACAACTGCTGCTCAGACATTATTGTTTACATCATGTAGTAAAAGGAAAGAGGTAAGCTATTCAAGGATTTTATTAAACACAATGCTACCTAGATTTAGTTCATAGGCTTTATTTGCTGAAAGAATTACTGATAAATTTAACTTTTCTGCTCTGTCACGTTATAGTACATTTATCCTTTGTCTCATACTTGTTTTGCACTGGTCTACTTGTGATTTCTGTGTTTGCCAATTCCCCTAGAAGCCATATATCAAGAATGATATATGTTATAACAGACCTGTAAAACATTACCCAAATTCCAGAATTGGAGTATGTTATTAGATGTTTTCACAACTTGAGCATTTCAGAGCACTGAGAATAGTACCTGCCGTGACTGGTTGAAATACTTTGACTAACTGTACATTCAATCTAGGTTTTGCAGAAGACAATGGGCTTTTGCTATCAGATCCTTACAGAGCCAAATGCTGACCCTCGTAAGAAAGATGGTGCTTTACATATGATCGGTTCTTTGGCTGAAATTCTCCTAAAAGTAAGTGTACTAAATATGGTTCTTTTTCTGTTCTTTTCCCTTCCTTCACATATGAGAAGTGAGAATAGCTTTTTGAGTTCTCAAGTTTTGGAATCACTGCCAGGATTTTAAAAAATTGTTAAACTTAATTGATTTGCTTTTGAACAGTTGTCAGCATAATTGTGCAAGTTGTATTAGGTTATGTTCAAGTTCAGATGATTATTTTAAGTTCTCTTAAATTCTCTGCTTCTAATAAGTTACTACACCATTTACTACCACTTAACTACATTCCCTTTTCATGGAAGGAAGGAACAAAAAATCCATCCAGTGAGTGGCTGCTGATTTAATAAGATCTTTTCTGTGTTTAGAAGATCTGGAAATAAAATGAAATTAGTGAACTTTCTCAATTAGGATGACAGAAGTAAGAGGCAGGTCATGTATTTATATTTGGACCATGACTCTCAGAAGTTTCAATGACTACTTTTGCTATTAAAATAATGTGTTGCCAAGCAAAAGGTTTCTCTAGTAGTCCAAGAATGACGGGAAAAAACCTGCCAATGTTTGACTGAAAATCGCAAGTCTGTTCCACATAGGAACGTGTAGCATACAAGTTCAATTCAACTACGTTTTTTTTGTTGTTGTTGTTAATAGCTTTAATAAAGGGGGAGGCTAAAAGTGTGAGGGTTTTGTTAAGCTTTTCTTGCTTTTATAAATGCCAATTTTATTGGATTAGAAATACATCGTTATGGAAAATTTTAAACTGATTTAAAGTTTTTGTTGATATTCCAACAGAAGAAGATATATAAAGATCAGATGGAATATATGTTGCAGAATCACGTGTTCCCTCTCTTCAGCAGTGAGCTGGGTTATATGAGAGCACGGGTAAGAAAGTCTAAGATTTATTGTTAAAATGTACTTTATTCCAACTGAAGCGTTTAGGAATATTCTTTAAATTATTTTTACGTCTAAAAAATCTACTTCTTTGTGTGCATGTAATAAAATGGATGCTTAGTATCCAGTGATTAGTATCAGTCTTTATACATGATTATAAACAGCTTTTGTGTAATTTTAAAATGGCTGCAGAATTGTGTGCATAGTTTTCAGTCTGTGTTTAGTGGTATGGTCTACTTGTGTTTTACATTTAGACTATACTGCTCACACAAAACCTGTGGCCAAAGATGAACTTGAGATCATAGTACTGGTCTAGTGATGTCTGAAAGACAAGCCCTCCCACTGGCCAGCCTCCATACTCTCAAACATATTCATCCTAAAAGTTGTACGCTATCTTCTTATTCCATGTTAGTTGTACTTCACATTTAATAATTTGTGTAGGCTACTGGTGTCAGTTGATGATCCTGTTTGTAGTTTTATAACACTGGATTTATTTGATATCTTTTTTCAGGCTTGTTGGGTTCTTCATTATTTTTGCGAAGTCAAATTTAAGAGTGACCAGAATCTCCAGACAGCCCTAGAACTCACAAGACGGTGTCTGATAGATGATAGAGAAATGCCTGTGAAAGTGGAAGCTGCAATAGCACTTCAAGTTCTGATCAGTAATCAAGAGAAAGGTAACCCTTTTTTCTTAAAACTATGTCAAACTTACTGAATATATATATTTTTTTCCTTTGAAAGATATGGTTTCTTTAGAAAATGCTTCTTCATATCTTTAATGGAATAAGCATTCAATTTACTACGTTCACAGAGACATCTGTTCTTCCCTGATGTTAATTTACTTGCAAGTGTAATTTGCAGTCACTTTCTGTATTTTTTTAGCTGGCAGGAATTTCTGTAAAAATACCACATTTCCAAGGCTCTGAGTATAATTAATCTGTGACTTCATGATACAACGTGTCCAGTTTAGTAGTTCCTAATGATTGAGTCAGAGATACAGTGGCAATACAAGCATATCTGTCTCAACCTGAAAGAACATATGCTAAAATTGTTATGTACAAGAAATTAATCGTTTTGGCAGGTCTTAAATTGCTTAATATTCCGGAAGCTGTCATAGAAGTCACTAAGCAAACAAATTCTCTATCGGAGACTTCGGCTAATTTGTCAGATATGCTTATGTACCCCTTTCTGTTCAAATGAAACATGCGTTGATAAGTGATCTTGTGTTCCACAGATAAAGACTGGAACCATGGCCTTTGTTGTTCAGTTGTGATCCTCTTGGTATACATTTTTATTGGGTGGGGGGGAGGAAGTACTAAATGTTAATATTGTTCTTATGATTTTTATCATTCATGTTTTTGGCACATTGATGCCAAAATGCTAAATATAGCATAGTACATATAGACATACTAATACTGTAGCTCTCTAAGAATGATGTCAATTGATGCATTAATCTCCACTTATTTTACAGCTAAAGAATATATTACTCCATTCATTAGACCTGTAATGCAAGCTTTACTTCATATTATAAGAGAGACGGAAAATGATGATCTTACCAATGTGATTCAGAAGATGATCTGTGAATATAGTGAAGAAGTTACTCCAATTGCAGTAGAAATGACACAGCATTTGGTAAGACTTTCTGGTGATTTTGAAAGTTGTTTAATATATGGGAGAGTGGTATTTAAAATGAAGGTAGTTGATGATCAGTCAATAACTACTGCTACTCCAGTCTGCTCAAGAGCATTAATACAAGTAATTTTCTTCTACATTGATAATGTTTTTCTCAAAAGTGGCTTCATAATGTGAACTAAATGGAGGTTTCTAAGAATGATTCTAGAAATGTTTTAGAAATCCTTATCCACGTTTACTCCTGATAGTGTTAATGAATCTTGGTAACATATTTCAGGTAACTACAGTGTGACTTGATTTTCTTTTTTAAAATGGGAGATTAAAGAGTAGGGATTTAAATAGATTTTTTTGAATTAAATTAGTGAAAATAATGTCATGTTGTATGTGATGTAAGTGCAAAGTTCAATCTGCGGGTAGCTTATTTGCAGGAGAAGTTGAGCTTGAATGGCCATATGTAGCAAGTTGCACTAATGACATCAAAAGTGGGATTGAGCTCAGTGCTAACCTATTAAAGGCCCTTAGTGTGGAGTTAAAACTGAACTGCTTGCATGTCTTCTCTGGGAATGCCTGCAAAGAATCCCTCCCACTCCAGTTCAGCTACCAGTTAAATCTTGTCTCAGAGAAACTTATTCATGCAAGATGTATTCTTGTTCATGAAAAGTAAGGTCACTTTTGTATTCATGAATGGATAAAAGATGGCAGTTCAGTTGGCTTAATTTTCAAATCTAATCAGTTGTGAAAACAAACAGAATAGAGCAGTCACTTCAGTATTTTCTTAGCAGAACTACTCCTTAAATTAATCATGTAGAATGCCAGATTGTTCATTTCCAAGCACGTCCTCAATGAATGAATTTTATGGGTTGTTTTGTTTTATTACGTGCAGGCAATGACGTTTAACCAGGTGATCCAGACTGGACCAGATGAGGAGGGCAGTGATGACAAAGCAGTGACAGCAATGGGGATCTTGAATACTATTGATACACTTCTAAGTGTAGTTGAAGATCACAAAGAAGTAAGTATGAATTAGTCACATGCATTGTCTAAGGCACTGAGAAGTCTTCTGTAGTTCCTGCGTACCTGTTGTTATTAGCTGGAAAACTGTCTGCAGCTGAAAATTTCTTAAAACACAAACCAGTGAAGTGCTTATGATGCCATGAAGTTGTTACAGATTGGATCATGTTTCTGGCATGTAGTAATAGATCATAAATGTTGCCACAGTATTTCCTGTAGGAATCCAGGGTCTTATTAGAATAGGTGGAAGATATTTTTCATCAGCTTGTTGCTGGTAGACGGAACTCAATTCGTCTGGAAAAAAAAGACAACATGATTCAATAACATTTACCCTTCGAAGAAAATGGATAAAATTTCAGTTAGCTTTGAACATTGACTCTACTCCCTTAGTTTGCTCTCTTCAACAAAGTCAGGATCTGTAAATGCATCTGTTGTGACTATGGTAAATGATAGTTTTATTTACCTGTGTGATCTGCACTGTAGATTTTCCAGGGTGATGAAAACTCATGTTATTTAGTCTGGTGTTACTTTTGTTGTACTGAATGGACTTAGAGCTGGAATACAGCTTGTTCAAAATATGCTACTGCCAATTCTTTTTGACAGAATCAGCTACTGTATTGATAAATATACTGCAGTTTTTTTTAGTGACTAAGCAGTTTAGTACTAAGTTGTATTCTCAGTGCTCCGAGGCTTTACTAAGGAAGCAGTACAAATTCTGCATGCTCAGGGTCACAATCCAGTGTTGCCATGCAATAAACTAAGGCCAGATTTGCTTATTGACTTGTTTGCTAAAGCTGTCTAGCAAGTATGTACTTGTTTTTGTTGGCAAATTCATACCATCTTAATGGGAAGCTTATCTAAAAATATGCTAGCCCAGGGGAATTTAAATGTTGATCAGTAAACACGTTTAGAGACATCTCACACGAGATGACCAAATGGTGTTCTGCATAGCTAAGACCAGAAACTCAACCCTTACTGTCTCTATGCAAGTGAGTGCCCTAAAAGTCAGGTTACTGACATTGTGTTAGCTGTTCCGTAGACTGATAAATACTTGTTGGGAAACAGTGTCCACATCTGTAGGCCAGCCCTGAGGTTCATTACCTTCAGCTGATCAGCCCAAGGTAGTTTAGGGGTTCTTCTGAAAACTCACTGTTCTAGAACAGCAAATGACTTAGCGTAACTTCCATTACTTCCCTTTTTGATGTATACGTGTACATTCTCTGTTTTAATGGGACTGAAGTATTGCAGTTCCTGTTAGGCTTCTTGTAAAGGATACCCTGTAATGAGATTCTTCCAGTATTCAAAGAGTATTCCAAAAATACCTCACGTTAAAAGCTATCTTAAAAATTCTTATTTAAGAAAACAGTTGTAATGCATTGTGCTCTAAAATGTAATAAGTTTGTAAATTGTTTTAGAAGACTGTTTTTGAAAGAGAAACAACTTCAAATAATTTTATTCAACATGTGTTTAATTTCAACTCCCAAGTCTTGAAAACAGTCATAATTCTCTCTTTTTTAGATTACCCAGCAGCTGGAAGGGATCTGTTTGCAAGTGATAGGAACAGTTTTGCAGCAGCATGTATTAGGTATGTGTACTTCTGTTGGCTTAAATTTTGAAGTGTATTGGATTGGCATTAAATTTACCTACATTCTGTTTGTTTTAGAGTTCTATGAGGAGATTTTTTCCTTGGCTCATAGTCTGACATGTCAACAAGTTTCTGCACAAATGTGGCAGCTTCTTCCTCTTGTTTTTGAAGTCTTTCAGCAGGATGGCTTTGATTATTTTACTGGTAAGTAATACAGATCAGAAAGCCAGATAGTTTTGTATACGTGATGTCCAGCATAAAGTGAATTATATCTTCGTTGAAATGTTTAGGAGAGCAATGGAGTGAGTTCCGTTTCCAGTATTTTATTTTGCTGTTGAAGCAGACTTGTTTTACCAAGGCATCTGACTAAGTACAAGCTTATCTTGAAAAACATTAGGCAAGAACTGTGATCAACTTAGTATAGGTTTCAATAAAACATGAGAACAGTAACAGTGATTCTTCTTCTTTTAATACAGATATGATGCCTCTCTTACATAATTATGTTACCGTTGATACGGATACACTTTTGTCGGACACAAAATATCTTGAAATGATCTACAGTATGTGCAAGAAGGTAAGCAGATAACTTCGCAATCACAAACCCTGCAATATCTAAATCAATATATTGTTAAACTGGGTACCTTTTTCCACAACAGCAGACTATAAAATGGATGACTTTGGATGTCTGCTCTTAAAGCATTATGCTATTTAGCATCGTTAGTGAGTCCACAAATTATGAAGTTATTGCAGAAAAACCTAAAGCAGTTCTATTAAATATATTAAGGCTTTTCCTAAAAGTGTAAAAGAAAAGGTAACCAACAAAAGCAGATTAAACATCCCAGTTTTTGTGCATCTGTATTTTGTGTAATACACTTGGAGCATATAGACATGCAAAACATATACTTATTGCAAAGGGTAGATACTCTTTAATCTGAGGTTTCTAACCTCACTGTAGCTATGGTACCACATACCATCCATTTGCTAAACCTATTAACTAAAACAAGTAGAGATGGGAAAAAAAGATTTCTGTTCTTATCCATTTACTTTCCAAGTTTATGCCAGATCAGTGACAATAGCTGAGAGCAGAATGCAGTTCTTCTGATTCTTGCCAGCCCTTGTTTGAAAACAAGTTGTAACCAGGCTGATGAGGTAGACTGTAAATACTTGAACTCTTTAATATATGCAAAAAGAAAATACAGCCTCTGTGATTGGTGTATTATTAGGTGGGCACAGTGAATCTTTGACACAGAAGTTCTAGATACTGCATGGTCTCCCACTGGATATCCCAAATATTGTTCAATAAAAGTATTATTGTTGTTATTATTATTATTATTATTTACAAAATTCAACACGTGAATGCTTAAGGAAACCGAACTTTGCAAATGGAAATCAAGCAGCTAATACTTAATACGCTTACTGCTTTAAGATCTGTGCCCATGGTCATTTAATATTCGTACAGATGACCCAGTTCCAGCTGCATTCAGCTATGTTTTATTCTCTGTGGTTCTAATACGGTTCCATAGTTGTAAATTTGGCATCTCCACTGATGGAAGTTTATTCTAGCATTGTAAGAGAGTGGGTAAACTTGCATCAGCTTTGCAAAGCAGCATATCAAAAATGTCTTGAAAGGCTATCATCAAAAAGAATTATTTTTCAGGTCCTTACAGGAGTTGCTGGAGAAGATGCAGAATGTCATGCAGCAAAACTGTTAGAAGTGATTATTCTTCAGTGTAAAGGGCGTGGCATTGATCAGGTTGGTAACAGCTTTGGTTCATCTAACTTAATATTAAAAATACTTTGTTCCCAAATATGAATTGATTACCTCTCAGGTGAGAAGTTACGAAAATTTTTGTAGGGTGACTAATGATCCTGTCTTCTACTTCAGTGCCACAAGTCCTACTGTGCAGTTAACAGCACGAAAGAAGTAGTTATTGCACAGTTCATCTCCAGGATTTAGGATGCTGCAAAACTCTATGTGAAGTGTTATCATGAATCTGGAAGAGTACTGTTTTAGGACAATCTTAGCTAAAAGTTGTTTAATTTTATTCTAAGGTAATAATAGTGAATATTGATGATTTTTTTCACCTTTCAAGTTAATAGCCTTGAAATAAGAATGAAAATGCAATTCCTAGAATCCCAGTTAACATCATAGAGGAGCCAGGAATTTTGTTAAATGCATATGGAAGTTGGAAACTGTTATAATAGCTATCTAAATATTTTTGCATGCTTTCTTACTACTTGTGGACTTTGCCCTTGAAGTTATAATTTGAATTTATTTGAAAGAAAAAGAATCTATAGAAAGTTTTTTGGTGTGTGTGTCATTTCTGAAGAGAATACTACTTTGAATAGCTGTTTTCTTGGAGTATTGGTAATATCTGCTGAATCTCTTGACTTTGTTGTGAATATTGAAAAAGACTTAAGTTTATTTTTCTGGACCTACAAGTATACGCATCTTCCTCGGTTTTTTATTTTTAAAAGATAAGACAAAGGAACTAGGAATTATGTCTACTGTCCACCATGTCACAAAACCCATGTGCTCAGAGCAGAGATTAAATCTTTTCACCTTTATATTTCACCTTAGTGTATGACATCTGCTGGCAGTTCAAAATTATACCCATTTTACATCCTCTGTATTTATGCACAAGCCTGACTTTAAGCCATTTCTCAACTGGAGTGTTAAATACAGAACTATAAAATTTATTTTTGATTACTAAACTTGTATTGGTTCTCGTTCTTCAGTGCATACCCTTATTTGTGGAAGCTGCTTTAGAGAGATTGACCAGAGAAGTGAAAACAAGTGAACTGCGAACAATGTGCCTCCAGGTTGCCATAGCTGCTTTGTATTACAATCCTCATCTATTATTAAATACATTGGAAAATCTTCGTTTTCCCAATAATGTGGAGCCTGTCACTAATCACTTCATAACACAATGGCTTAATGATGTAGACTGTTTCTTGGGGTAAGTTTCTGATTTTGAAGATTATTCAGTGCGATAAACCTCTGTATTACCTGCTTCTAAATCATAATGGAATTTGTAATTCTTGTACTGTTTTGTTTTATAGACTTCACGATAGAAAGATGTGTGTGCTTGGTTTGTGTGCTCTTATTGATCTGGAGCAAATACCACAGGTTTTAAATCAAGTCGCTGGCCAGATCCTGCCAGCTTTTATCCTTTTATTTAATGGATTGAAAAGAGCATACGCCTGTCATGCAGAGCATGAAAATGACAGTGATGATGATGATGAAGCTGAAGAAGATGAGGAAACAGGTATGGAAACTGAAGAACTGTTACATTCTCTTTTTCATGATTCCTGGTGGAGATGCTGAGTTCTTTTGTTGGAATTCTTCAGAGTTCCCTAACTTAAAAAAACACAGCTGTGGTACAACACTAGATCTTTTAACACCTTTCAAGTTTATCTGCCTTTCTTTCCATTCCCTCTAAAAAGCTGATTTCCTAGATTGAGTCTCCTCAAAGTCATGTCAGGCTAGCTCTTGTGTGGTTGCTGTCATTGCAGTAAGGAGTTATTGCTGGGGCTTGTTTCCCATTTGGGTGAGGGATTAGAGTCAGGAGGAGTTTCTTTCTGCTCCGCTGCACAGTTAAAAACTGCCATGAGCTGCTGGGATTCTAGTTTTATATCAAACTATCTGAACTACACCGTTATCAGTTCTATTGCCTGTTTTAGATAAGCCATCTTCATGAAGACTGTTTTTTTAACTATTCTCGAGATTAACTTTGTGTGTGATATTTAACTCAGAGGAACTGGGGAGTGATGAAGATGACATTGATGAAGATGGCCAAGAATATCTAGAAATTCTAGCAAAACAGGCAGGTGAAGATGGAGATGATGAAGACTGGGAAGAAGATGATGCTGAAGAGACTGCTTTGGAAGGCTATTCCACAATTATTGATGATGAAGACAACCCTGTTGATGAATATCAGATATTTAAAACAATTTTTCAGAGTAAGTAACTTTATTTCCTTTCTTGGACAAAAAGTTAAAATATAACTTAATTTCAGTGTATGGCATTGTAAAGCAAAAGTCACTGACAGCTTCCAACAGGCTTTCCAGTACGTGGTTTGATTAAGTCCTTTCACTGAAAAGAGGAAGAGCAACACCGTTATTACACTTCCAGGGCAAAGAGAGATGATTCTTGAATGAACTTAATGGTGGAAGGGAAGAGGTCAAAGATTGTATTAGCGTTTTTGAATATCTTTAATTAGGTAACCCTAACAGAATTGATCAGAGTATTATTTTGATTAAAGTAGCAGTGAGTGTTAACAGGCTTTGAGTTACAGAACGTTTTAATGAACTTATTCCTTTTGTTTACATTTTCTTTCTCTTGCAGCAATTCAGAATCGTAACCCTGTGTGGTACCAAGCTTTGACACAGGGTCTTAATGAAGAACAAAGAAAACAATTGCAGGATATAGCAACTCTGGCAGATCAGAGGCGGGCAGCACATGGTATTTTTTCCTCCTTTATTCCATTAAGTACTACTTTTGCTGTTTGAGTGCTGTTTATGTGCTCAAGAAGCCTATAATTCAAGCCTAATAATGTCGTCATAAAACAGTATTGTTTTACAGTCCAGAGATGTTTGAAATCTCTTGATGATTGTCAGGTCACAAAGCCTCAGTACAAAGATTCTATGGCATACCACAGGTGTAAGGAACAGTAGAAATTTCTTGATGAAGTGACCAGGTAAAGAAAAGTATGTTTGTTATAGTAGCGTGGATGTGAAAACAAATCATTAGTATTAAGAATTAATAGTTGTTTTATAGTTTTTGTCATAGAACAGCCAAAATTACTTCACAAAGCTTCAATGTCCAGCATGATCCACTCGGATATAAAATCCAGTCTCACTGTGACCCCTGTCAAGCACTAGGCATCATACTGATGGGATTATATGCTACTTGGGCATGCTGTGAAAAATTATGGTGGTGTTTGGTTTTGATCTGCTTATTCACAGAGTGAATTAGGTTCAGATTGTGAAGTTTAAATTAAGGAGCTAGTTCCTTACAGGAAATTCTTGTGTACTACCAGGGCATATTGGTGTCCAGTCTGCCTACCTGACAGGGACACATTCTGTTAGAAGGATCTGACATTAATATAGCCAACAAGAATTTCCATATGCAAAATAATTTTTGTCCGCTGTACATAAAGGGACCAAGAGTGGACAAAGCTGTTTCCCCAGGTTTTGTTCCCTTCCCTGTCCCTCATGAGCCATGGCAACTTGCTTCTGGCCTGTTTTTAATGAAACAGAGTCCAAAAGCAGATCCTCTAGATAGTGAGCTGTCCTGTTGTTCCAGAAACAGTGCAGTTGGAAACGTTTTGAGGTAGAAGAAGAGTCTTGGACTTGAAAGAAGATGTTAATAAGCTTTGTTATCTTGAGCTGAAAATAATGCAGCCCTTTTGTATTACCTAGGTTGTAGTAAAGGTAGACAGAAATGCACGTTTGTCTGCTTGTTACCATCCTGCTTTTGAGTTGTCCATTTATTATTGTTTAATATTTATATACATTTAAAAACACAGACAAACAAAAAACCCAACCAGTTTTGCAGTTATCTTTGAAGGATGTAATGTAGAGACAAAATGTCTCCCTTATATGTGGGGATGTATATGCGAAGCTCAAATGTCTGAAGGTCTTCGAGTTTGATTGAAAATGAAGAGTGATCAACTTGGTAGTTTTTCTCAGAACTAGGCTTATATACGGTCTAGTAACCAGAGCTATTAATTACCTGCTTGGGTATGGGGGAAAATGTGTGTATTCTGAAGTGACTGATTCAGGTGCTTCAGTGGATATTTCTGCTTCTATTGTAGAGTTGACCTAGGAACACTAAAAACTGAGCTGGTTTCTGTGCACTGAATTAGAATCTATCACATGGTCTGTCTTCCCCCCCAAGCACACGCACTAAAATATTTTCCTTGTGTTTCTGTTGTTGTTTTTTTTAGAATCCAAAATGATTGAAAAGCATGGAGGATACAAATTCAATGCTCCAGTTGTGCCAACTTCGTTTAATTTTGGAGGCCCTGCCCCAGGAATGAATTGAATTATCACTTTTCCTGCTACTGTGTGATTGTAGTGAAGAGCTTGTGTTCCTCCCAATAGTGGTTCCAGAATTGGTTCATGTTATCTACAGCTCACTCTAAACTAATTGATAAATAGATTGGACAAATGCCCCAGAAGTGGGACCTGATCATGCAACCTAATACTGGAAAGAAAGCAAACCAGAGGTTTTTTTGAGGATAGGAAGAATCTGAATTTAAAGCTTCAAATGCCACACTTTGGAAACCGGAAATCGAGAGGGGATGTCATGAAGGCAGCTTTTCTTTTTCTGAGGAAAAAAAACAGGCATGGGCTGCAGGACTATTTAAAATGTCTCATTTACAGTACAAGCTAGAAGGCAGACTTAATTTTTACACCTGTGGCAGTATGAGTATTTGCCCAATTTCCCTTTTCTCCCTTCCCATTGGGTGTCTATTCTTTTAATGTAAATAATAAGGTAATCGGATAGCCTTACTTAATCTTCATCATTTCCATTTATCAAGATTGTTCATATGTAGAATATTGGACACTTAATGTAGCACTACATAACTGATAAATCTGTAAATGAATTAGCACTTTCATATTGAAACAAGCCTGCTAGCCTATGTACAAAAATAGCAAAATGTTTGCTGTTTATAAAAAAAATAAAAATAAAAAATAAGGGATGTATTGGGGGAAATAATTTCAAGTTATTAATTTAAAATGAACTAGCAGTTTTGTACCTGGTGACTTTGTGGTGCAGTCACCTCTGGTTGTGACTTGAATTCGGTTATGTAAAAAGGGGTTAGTGATATTTCATTGCTGCTAAAAAAAACTAGCAACACCCTCTGTGTCCTTTGTTTTTCTTAAAGATCTCACTGTTCAAGTTGAAATTTGGATACAAATGTTTATTGTAAGCACTGAGAAAAAGTTATCTTCTCTGAAGCATGTAAATTAGATGTGAAGTTCTGCTCTTAAATGAGTTGGTTGAAGTGTGTGGATGAAACATCTATATATGCAATCTATTAAAAAATAGTAATTTGGCTAACCTGGGCTTTGATCTATGAATACAATTTTTCCCCCTAATTTTGCAAAACGTTTTTTTTCCAGCATGTGGTAGTGCAAGTGCGCTACTCCTGCATTTCATTGACCCTCTTTTTGCACTCCCAGCATTAGTGTGCTATTGTCTGCCTGATCCAGACAGTGTATTTGAAGTTTTGCCAATCTTCCATTTTTGAAGCCACAATTTTCTTCCTTCAAAGTTGCTATAGTAACTGGTATTTTAGCTAGAGAGGCAAAATACTGTTCCCTCTGGGACCACTATCAAAACCACTGTATGAAGAAGCCAGCAGGGAGATGCTGTGAATGGGTTGGCTTAAATGCCCCCTTTTCTTTTCTTAAAGCGTAAATCCATAGGTTTTTGATCTTGCCTTGAGATCATTGGTGTCAGGTCTTTTAAATCAAATGTTTTTTTTTTTTTTTTTTCTTTTGGCTGTTTTTATATAAAAATGTCACCTGCTGTTACAATTGATATTAAACAAGCTACCTTAATTTAATGTAAGCCTCCAAAATTTAAATACAGGTTAAAAATAAACTGAGTTTATATCTGTAAAAATGAAATGCACATATATATATTATGATACTCCAAATGCAGTCTTCAGAAAATTGGTTTGTGTGGTGTGTTTTTTTTTTCATCAGCAGAGTAGCAGCAGTTTGTGGTTTGGGGTTTCCTTGATGAGTTGACCAGCATGGTTCTCTGCCTTCCATTTCTTGTGCAGCCACTAGTGCTTTGCTGGGCAGGTATGATGGCCTTTTCCAGTTGCTCTCTGAACTGCCTTTCTTAAGCAAATAATGTTTTCCTGTGCACGGAGCGCTAATGTGAGATACTGAGCCAGGCCCATAATGCCACAGCCCTACTGAAATACCAAAGGGATACTTTAAAGCAAATTGTGGACTTAAAAAAAGGATGGATATTGCACCAGCTGTGAGAAAGCCTACAAAAAATAAGTCTTGAATCCAAGTATCCGTTGCAGTAGCGGTATGGGAACCACAGTAGTACTGTAGTACTTCTCAATTTTCAGCTGACTGGTCAAGTACGTAAGCAGAACTGTTTTATATAAATGTGTAACTCATGAACACATAGAGCTGTACTCTGGCCTCAAGACTATCTCCAGACAAGGTTTTATTTTTGTAGAAAAAGGTGACCAACATAATTACAGCATGTGTTTTCCTCTGCATTCCTTGACCTTGAAAAACACCCAGTTTGACATAAATCATTTCTGAACATCTGCTTGTTGGGTATCTGCTTATCTTGGTACACTTCCCCAAAAATGTAAGAGAACCTTTTTAGAACACTTGGCCTCATGGTAGAAGATAGGACACAGCAACAGTGAGAACGCAGTACATACTAAGCAGATGGAGGAAAAAAAAAAAAAGGCAAAAATTACCAATTTAGTGCCATTGTTATTTCTGGAACAGTTATATTTTTCAAGTCAAGGGAGGAATTTTATCTTGGTGTGAGGAATACAGTCTTACTTCAAGGGTGCTTTTATGTGTCACTAGACTGGTTAGCGAGGAGCATCTTTTTTAAAAATGGATCTTAGAATTGCTTTCCTTTGCTCCAAGAAATGTATTTATATAAATTGCAAAACAATTTTGCATTGTTGTTGGTGGTGATAGTGCATTTTGTGATGCAATATAACAATTTCAGTGATGCACATGTCAAATTTAAAAACTGATCTTCCTCCTGGAACTTGCACTTATCCATTCCGTTTTTCAAGGATAATGCAACTCTGAAGGAAGAGCTGGACAATTGAAGCCTTTGTTTTTTCTATTATGGAAGATCTCCTTGGATTAATAAACATCTAAAGCAAATCCTCATCTTCACTTATTTCAGTGTGGTGTTTTGAATGCAGCTGTATTCTGACAGTACTCGGGAGTCCCCTTCAAGTTACTTAGCCCCAGGGTTTGTATTTTCTCCTCTCACGTATTTCTTCGAGCAGAAACATTAGGCATAATCGCAGTTCTCTTAACTGATTAAATACAAATGTCTTATGATGTACGTTGTTTTCTAAATGTTGACAAACTGGGTAAGTTTAATACCCTTTTTCCCTAAGCCGTTGCCTTAAAAGAATTGTTTTGGTGCAGTACAGCACAGTTCTGCTCGAATGTCTTGTAGCCTACTGCAAAATTCAAGCCTGGAGCAGAATAATTTCAGAATACCAGACAATAAAACATACAGGTATTTTTAATTGTGCCTAGTAATCAGTACCCGGTAATAAGTTCTAAAGGTTAAGTTGTATTTTTCTAAAGGAAACTTCTTCCCCTTGTGATTATCGGTTTTTGAAAAGTAAAAACAAAGCTTCATCGCACGTTTTTGCGTACTTTTGTCATGTTCCCTTTCCGTCCTTCCTCATCCGTACCTTCTCAGTCACTAATCATTCTCACTTCCTGTGCCTGTTTGTCCCCCCTTAATTCCTCTGAGATACTGCTCAGAAAGCGTAAGCAGTTGATCCAGAAGTAGTTTGCGCTGTAGGCAGTTACACCCTAGTCGCGTGCTGTCTGTGTGTGTACTCACCACAAGAACATCCAATTGCGTCCTGCTCTGGAGCTTCCGCAACGGCACTGATACTCCCAGCACCAAGGGAGATTTACACAATAGCACAGCTGAGGAAGGGATTCCCAGTGGGTGCTCTGGGCTCCAGAACGAAGGCTGTGCTTGCAGTGTTGTTAGCGGTAGACCCCATGTTGTCTCTGTAGGGTTTATCAGGTTTAACCAAGTTTAAATGAGGCTGGTCCAAAGCTTGCAGACGAGCTTTCCATAATTTGGGCTACTAATTACATGTTTGTCTTTGGTACATTATCAGTAGCCCGTTTTGATTAGATAAACACTGCTTCTGAAAATCTATGCAGAAGTAGCATTTGGTTTATTTAAGTGCAGTTGTGAAGAGCAGCGCTGTTCTGCTCCCCCAACTATTCAGCTTTTAACCTAAATTCAGTATTAAAGCGTATCAAAATTTGAGAAAAGCGTGTAAGGTCCAAGGCTCTAAATATTTTGTTACGGATTCAAAAAGCAACAGCTTTTAAGTATCCCGATTCAACATTTTCTTCCCTGTTTTCCATGGGGCCTCCCCTAGAAACAAGCACTTGAACAGTTAGTTTGGTAATGTATGCATGGATTATAAATTACTTTGCAATTACTATATAGCATGTGTAACTGATCTAGCATCAGTTGGCTTTTCATAATTATTCTCAGACGTTGATGTGGGAACAGTAAGACATAGCATGGGACACACAGTGTGAGAAGGAGCGTGTGAGAGATTGAAAGAGATGTAATGAGCCCTCGCTGAGCATACAGTTAGTAAACCCAAAACCAAGTTTTCTCTCAGGCATTTTTCACTGCTGCTGTACCTCAGACATGTGGCTGCCATTTGTGCTTTGACTGCAAGTTTCCAGTTAAGAAACTGGAATGAAAACTTGAAGCTAAAATAAAGGAAAATTGCTTGTTTTAATTGTTCCTTAGTATTAGGGCTGTTCTGGAATAAAATATTTGGGGCTCAGAAAGGTCCAGTACAGCTCTGCAGAACTGGGTGTTCTCCTGTCCATGCTAATACTGTTCTCTGGGCCACAAACGTACTAAAACCGGCGCGCTACCCCTAGAGCTGCCGTTACATTACCACGTTCCTGCAGCAAAAGCCCCGCCCGGCCCAACTCCCTCGAGCCCAGCTTTATGCCACTGTCCTTCCCTGCGGGAGCTGCGCCCAGCCGGCACCGGGCCACGAGGCGCCTGCCTGGGGGCTGAGGGCGGGCGGCCTCCCGGCCCTCCGTAGCCCGCCCCGGATCCCCTCCGGCGGCCGCCGCTCCGCGGGGGACCGAGCCCCGCGCCCCCCTCGGGCCCTCCCGGCTCGAGCCCAGCGCAGCCGCCCCGCGGGGGGCCGGCCGCACCCCTCAGGGCCGCGCGGAGCGGGGCCGGCTCCCTCAGGCCCTCCCCCCCGGCGCTCGGCGGCCCCGCTGCAGGAGCCGCCTCGCCCC
>NC_048897.1:61822729-61868101 GCF_011077185.1 Oxyura jamaicensis
CCGGGGGGCGGCCGCCGGCCCCGTGGCGCCCGGCTCCTCGCAGCGCCGGCGCGGCCGCCCCGGACGTGCTGCGGGATGTTCTCGCCCGTGCCCCTCAGCTCCCGGCCCGGAGCTTTGAATAGAGCGAGGCCGCTGGAAGCTGCTCCTGTGGGAACGCCTCCTGCAGCAGCCCGGAGATGTCAATTCCCTGTTAGGTTCTGAGTTGTGGTGGTTGCTCGTCAAGAAACGCGTCGCGCTTTTACGCGAGGTGTCGGTGAAGCGTACACCTCAGCAGCTCCGCTGGGTATAAAATCCTCCCGAGGCCTTTTCTCAAGCGCTGAAGAGCTGTGTCTTCAGTGACACGCATAGCGATAGCAGCACTGCTCGCGGCCTGCTGCCCCCGCTGCAGAGGGGCCAGCCATACGGTCTTCCCATCAAAACGTTACCCACGTAAAAAGTTCTCTCAAATTTCTGCGCTAGGCAGTATAAAGCCGTTACATCTTCCAGGGCCAAACCAGGCCTTTCTGTCACAGTTTCAGGGTGATAGTACCTGAAAAGCATGTTTGCCCTTAACCTTTTTAAGGGCAGTCATATGTATGTAGCGTGTTCCAGCTTCTTTGTGTAAGTGTACTTGCAATGGAGGGCAGCGGAGTATAACGGAACTGTGATCTCGGGGCTTATTTCTTAGTATTTTATGAATTAAAGCCTTGATCTTTCAAGTGGGAGACAAGTCAGAAGCTTTTCACTGAAGCGCCACAGAAAAACTGGGGAGTATGTAGTCAAATAATACACGATTGCTTTGGTAGTAGATGGCAGTTTAATTGAGCTACGTACGATAAGTGTTTTAGTTTTTGATAAATGTATTTCAAATTGATTACATAATTTACATAAACTGTTCTCATTATGGTAATGGAATAATGTTTCATTCCTAGTATCCTTCTTGAGGAATGATTTTGCCTTATACTGCAAGGCTCAAATAAGCAAATACAAGAGTAAAAATTGAGTTACGCAGGCTTCATTCATCCCACAGCTTTGTGCCTGTGTAACATCTGATGCTCAGGCATCCAAGTACTTCTGGCATGAGCTGGCGCTCCCTTTTCTCAGTGGAGGTAGGCACGGAGGTGATACAAGGAGGTATGTTCTCTGATAACGTGTGCCAGAATTAGCTTTGTAAATTGGCTTTTGTCTAGACTACCTCAAATTCTGTACTGCTTCAGCCTGTCAAACTGCTGCTGGCCCACGTGTCGCTGTTCTGAAGTACCCAGGAGAAGGGACTCGACAGGGGTTTGAGCAGAGAGCATGGTGTGAGCGGCGGGCTGCTGCTTCTGCGCCTGCTGACCTGCAGCGCTGCCACGCGTGCAGGGCGAGCAGGCTGAGGTTCCTCAACTGTACTTTGGTGGCGGTGACGGTCTCCTCCTGGATGCCATCTTTGCTGGGCATTCCTTAAAACATGGGGTGTGTATTTATATGCACGTGTGCATATAGATATGTATGTTACTCGATGAGGTTGAGTTTAGTGGATGTATGAGAAGGGTATCTAGAAACAGCAGAGTCTGACCCTCAGAGTCTGACCCTCAGCCTATTTTTGGGGGTCTTTGCTCCAGGTAACAGCAAGTACTGAAGGTGATGGGGATGTACCCCCTAACGTGCACGATTCTGTGTGGAGGATTTGGGGTTACTGGTTATGTTCTCTCCTGAAAAAGCTGTTCATCCTAACACATGTTAAAGAACTTCCTGCTGTGCAGAGGGACAGGGCAGTGGATCCCGTGACCGAACGTACTTGGGGAAACACAGCAACCGGCTCAAGCTAGTCCCTGGGCCTCCTGAATCCACAGAGCCATGCAGTAGGAAGCCCTTGCCATGAGGAGCGAATGGGTACTGAGCTGACTGGGACGGACCCTGCGCAGCTTTGGCTGGGCTGCTGGTGTGGCTCAGGGGACACTGGGTTCTTACCTTGGTTGGGCCCCCTCGTGTGCTGTCCCCACCTTTGTAGTTGGGGGTCCGTGTTGTAATGAACCAACATGTCCAAGTTAAGGTCCAGTTAATTTTAGTATTTACTACCTTAGGAGTGCTGTTGCAAACTTAATGTAATGGCCTTTTAAATTGCACGTGGTTGTTTGTTTGTTTGTTTTAAAATAAAGCTAAAAAGAAGGCATTTTGAACTGGTTGTTTCTTTGACAGTGTAATTGGGCTTCAGTTAAAGTTCAGGACGTTAGCCTTTTTTGCTGTCATATATAGTTCTTGGCCTTAGAATTCTGGGGTAAAACATGCTCAGCATAGGTGGTGTCTTTGAGAAACACTGCTATTAAGTTCTGAGGAGTCTTTAATTGGCATTGGTGCCAAACAGATTTTGTTTCCCAAAGTATAGGGCTCAACTGAACGTAGGTGAGCTGCCATGTACAAAGCGATTGACACGTTCCTGGTAATCAGAGAAATTCTCCCAGTTACAAATGTTACAATGCACATAACACATGCAGTTGAGAGGTAGAACACGTCTGTGCTTTTGTAGTCTGATTCTTTCATTACTCTCTTCCTGTCTGCATTTTGACTCTTACTCTCTTCCGTGATCGTCCCCAGGATTTCCGCTTCCCACACGTCTTCTGTAAGTTGTACTGCCTCTGACCTGTGTACGTACGTACAATAGCATCCCAGGCCAGCTTTTGTTTGCCTTTCCTTGCCGCTGGCTTTTCTTCCTGTACCATCACATTGCTTCAGCTTGCCTACAGCTCGCCAGCGTGCTTTCCGTGCTTTCCCAGCCAATAGGTGGCCAGTTTGTTTTTTCTTCTCTTCTCTTCTGCAAGGGAATCGGTGGACCCGGTCAAGAGACCGTGAAATGAGTAGCCTATCCTTGTGCCCCGAGGGCTCCTGGAAGTTTAAATGAAGGTTTCTGTGCAGCTTCTGGGTTGGATCGTGGTCCTAACAGATGGGTTCTCATCTGGAATCTGAAACGCCAATTGCTGTAAATAGAGATGCGTTCAGGTATCCTACGGGTGGAGTGAGAAATGGAAGGGAGCTGCCTGCCCATAGACACTGCACTTCTGGGGGAGGAGTGAAAGGAAGCCATACAACACGACCAAATGTGTTTGCATTGTGGCACAGTTGGGTGTAAGGAGCTCTGGCTGGAACTTGGGTTTGGTTGTATTTACTCATGGAACTATGGTTTTGGTCTTCCTGCTCTGCTTTGCACACCACGAGTTGTTGATCGGTGACACAAAAACCAAACTGGACAAAATCAGTGAATGCTTCCAGTGAATGCTATAATTTTCTGGGCTACGCTGCTTTCTTAATGCTACAGTGGGATTGCACTTTGCTCCACCAAGATAACACTTGGTAAATAACCACAATTCCAAATGGAATTTACAGTTCCAGCAAGTTCTGCAGTGTTCCACGTGGCCATCAGATTGACACTTACAACCATGTGCTGCTGCCCTCAGTCTGCATTTTGTCATCTGCTGAATGTTTTTTTCTGTAAATATTTGAGGGGGGAGAAGTCTGTCACCTGCTTAATGATCTCGGACCTCATGACTGACGACAGAATTCTCTGGAGCTGGAAGATGATCTGTATTTGCAAGTTTGTCGGTGATGCCCATACCTTAAGCATATTCATACTAAGATATCATGGCAGTAGAATATATTTAGATGCTGGGTTTTCCAGTTTACACTTAGAATCTGTCTGTTTGTAATTCAGGGTAAAGGTTCAGAAGGCTTTCCAGTGAGTTTCTGAAAGACGCGCATTGCCTAAAGCACTGCAGGTTGTTATGGCTAATACTGATACATCTGCAGTGTAGTTATCAGATTACTAATTAACTCATAGCCACACAACCCAGTCAAAATTCCTGATTTTGTTGGCAATCCCAGCATATTTGGAGGATTTGAGTGGGCACAGTCAGGATTAACTGCTTTGCTGATGTAAATTAGATGTTTTTGTGATCTCTTGGTAATTAAGAGACTCGGAATTCTGTGTGATATGAAAGTAAAACAGATTGAAAGAGCTGGCCTCAGTGTCTTTCAATTTTTTCAGCCTTTAAATACTCAGATATACGTCAGATATTCCTTGTTTTGTTCTTCCTGTTCTTTTGAAACGCTGATACAACCAGAGGTTTTCTGCTAGTAGGATTAGGAAGTAGCCCCCTGAAGTGCTTCACAAGATATGTACCTTTATTTTTTTCACTAGAGATGCATTACTGCTCACTTCATATCAGTAATTTGAATACAATTCTGAAGCACGTCATCTAGATGCATTATTTGTATGCCCATCACTTTGTGCATACATATGGACTGCGAAGCAACAACCCCTCAAAACCATTAGACGTGAAGACACAGAGGTTCATCAGTTCAGAGCTTTTAGTCTCTTTCTTGCTTTGCAACTTCCAGGGGAAAAGTATGCTTGGGATGGAATCTGTCGTGGTTTATCTCACTGACATGCTGAAAAATATTTCAAAATTTTCTTTCAGCTTTGTTAATAGCATTCCAAGTTTTCCAGGTATAAACCAAAGTCAGATGACCTACAAGCTTTTTTCTGATTGCTGGCCTAGCATTCAGTTTCTGAACATGCATATTATTGTTTATCCTTACTTTTTTGTCTATGAGAGCAAAAACAATTTATTACCAGTCAGTCTGCAGTAGAGAGTTGTGGGGTTTTGGTTTTATTTTTTGAAGAAAAGAAGGCATGAGGGAGCATTGGTAAAGCAGATTTGTCTGGGACAGGAGGAGTGTGTCTCAGCTTGAGCAAGGAAGGCCGTCTGAGTTCAGAGAAACTTGCTGGTGTGTTTTGCTAGCTGAGTTCGCTCTGACCTGCATTGCCTAACCAGTAATTTCTTCTTTAATACCTTCAAGAACCGCGAAGTGAGCAGTCATAATCAAGATCAACTAGAGTCTTCTCCACACGTGTAGGACATCTTGGTGGGTGGCTTTCTGAGCTGCCCCTGTCGTTTCTTTTTCTTAAATGCCCCAAGTCTGGAAAAGCACAGCATCCTTAGCACTGCCACAGAATGCAATCACACATGGGTGTATAATCTCATCGTGCTGGTTAGGATGAGGCTTTGTGACTGTTATTTTGCACTGGTTAATCAGTTATTTTTTTACAAAATGCAAGCACTGATCGCTGAGAGTAACAGTCATGCTTCATAGCTGTGATTTGCAGTGCAAGATGTCTGTGTGGTGACGACTTAGGGGGAAGACTGCCGGCAATTAAAGCAATTAGGTGGAGTTAAATGTTCTTACTGCTTACTGAGGTCAGGTGTGCTTTGTTACGGCACTGGTACGTTTGATTTATGTTCATATGTTATTTGTGAAGAGATAGCAAATTCTGGCAGTGAATTAGTCTTGAACTGCATTGTCAATATGATGCATCTCGGGGGCAACAAAAAGGTTGAAATACTGCAAAAAGAGTAAAACAGAGCCTTGAGTTTGGCTGCGAGCCTCTGCTTTGGGTGAGGCAAGTCTTTGCAAGTTAACTGTGCTGCCATTCAGAGCACGTACATCATGCTCGTGCACTTGACAGTGCTGTTGGCCTTCTTTAGGTTCTTCATGGCCAGGGTTAGATCCCGGGGTTCCTAATTTGCTCTAATTCCTGCTCTCCAGATTATATGTCTGTGATGTGCTATTAAATTGCGTACCTTACCCCTCTTCAATGACCGATCTCTGAATCCAGCTGTTACAGATTCCTTAGCAGAGGGGTTTTTCTGTATTTCCTGTAACCTGGTGGGAATTGCTGCTTAATGATGTGGGGGTTGCCTTTACAAGTGGTTGGAAAAAATAATGTAAAGGAAGTTAAAGTTACAGAACAAAACACTAAGAAATAAAGAAATGCCTAACATCAAGTAGCTCTTGTTACGTTTACCTGCTACAAGTCGATCTGACCAGTTACGGTTATGAAATCAATGCTTCAGTGCGTTGCTGGAGTACTGGAAGTGGCAAGGGCAGCTGAAGGAGACAGAAATGCATGTCTCATCTCCTGAAACACTGGATCAAAGCATCAACAGCATCTAGGTTTCATTTCTGACCCTGCTACACATTTCCAGGGTTATACTGGAAAAGATTATCATACAGGTACGTAGGGGAACAGAAGTACGGTTTTTGAGAGCCTTAGTACCGCTGTGTTTGCATCTGAGAGCTAAGAGCTGTCAGATGACTTCACGTAATGAGTAAGCTGTACTCCTAACACAAATTGTATCTGGGCTACTCTGGTTTTTACAGTTGTTTTTTACACTGAGACCTGGAAGGCTGGAATGCACGTTACCCGTTGAAGTGCGTTTAACCAGAATGCTAATTGTAGGCATTAATTTTGGTATTTCACAAATGTTTGTTAATCAGACTCCTTCAGGGAAACGACTGCACGGGTGTTTGCAATCATATCAATTGTTAAGGACCCTAACGCAGCCAGTATTTAGTTCAGAAAAACCTTAATTACGTGAGTGTGCCGACAGCCATGAGCTGATCCAGGCTTTGTCCAACGCAGGAGTACAGTTTCCTAAAATTCCTCAGTGTAAGTTTTGCAGCTGTGGGGTTGTGTCGTTTGCCACTTTACTTTTCTGGATTGGTAATTGTTCGTTGTTTTTAAAAGTTGAATAAAATGGCAACAGTTTTGTACGTTATTAGAAGTGTATTCAAAATAAAAGTACTGTTTGTTTTGAAATAAATGGATGTTATTTCAAACTTCTTAGTGCTGTCTGTGCGACGAGCGTGAACAATCACAAGGTAGCCTAATGTCTGGAGTCGCTTTTTTTCCTGTCCTCCTTTCATAGTTCGTTCATCCTGCACATGCTAGATCTTTCTTTTCTTTCCTTGCATTTTATAACTGTAACTTTTCCTACTTGCCTGCTATTAAAAACCATTCAATTTCCTGTTCCTGATTCCCTAAGTATCATCCTTTTTTTTTTTTTTTTTTTTTTTTTTTTTTTTTTTTTCCCCTCCCTGAGGGGTTTCTGCTATCGTTACTGCAGTTCTTGTTCTTTGCCCAGCAATACAGTCTTACAGGCATTCTGGAAATGCCAAATTCCTGCTTTTTTCCAGCTGTTGTTTGCCATGTTCTCAACTACCAAAGTCTCGGTCTCCTCTCAGCTGCTCGACTTCCCAGTCCTCCAAACCCAGTTTATTCTGCACGGTGACATGCCCTCTACCAGTACTTGCTTTTCTTTTCAGCTGCCTAAATCCCACCTGCTGTTTCCTACTTGTTCAATTCCTAATTTTCAGCTAAGGCTTCTGTTTCCAGCTGCTATATAGAGCGTACATTAAAACTTCTCTTTCGGCATTGCATCTTCTCTCCTAAGCAAGTGACAGCACCCAAAAGAGCCCATTCATTTGAGAGTTAGTGTGGGGAAGAATTGCGGTAGGTGCTCTCTGAACAGGCCACTTCATCAAGTCTTCACGAGAAGTCCTTCCCCCCTTTGCTGCAGACTTCTGAGTTTTGAGAACTTAAAGCATGTTAAAGTTTCCCGTTTTTCCCTTTTTCCCATTTGGAGGATTTTATTTTTAATAAAGAAGTTATGCGCACGTGCCCTGGTGGGTGGCATCTTTTACATTTCTGGTGCGGCTTTGGTCAGAAAGTGTTGTGAAGTCAGCAGCACAGGTGACGGACTGCTTTTACCCGGTGACTACCAGTGTGAGACCAGTTTCAGCATCACTTCTTGCGACTGGCTTTTGCTTCCTTCTCTCAGACCCTGTTTTCAGTTGAGGGTTTTTTCCGACTAGTCATTTTTGTCTCAGGCTGTTTTTTTCTAGGGGTAGTATTCCAACGATCTTAAAAAAAAATAAAAAATAAAAAGGTAAGATTCTCTGTGCATGAATGCTTTGGTGACGGAATGTGTCAGGAATCAAGATGTGTTGCAGTCCTTGCGAGCGCCTTCCCAAATACTGTTGCTGCGTGCCTTTCAGACCTGTGGCTTGCACGTGAGCCGTGAAGATACGCCAGAGTTGCCAGCATCGAGTCGCAATGTTTCGCTTCAGTGAGTACCTCCTGATGAAGGCTGTACTGGTGCCTCTCCTGTAGGACACACAGCGTTTGAGATTAACCAGAGTACGCGTGCATCAATCTTGTCTAGCAGCCGTGCGGGCCTCAGGCCAGGGTCCGTGTGTTTTCCTAAAAATGGCTGCTGTCAACGGCTTTCTAACTAATGAGCTGCGATATTTGAAGCTGGTAAAGGAAGTCTTTCTCTTCTAGGTTCATGCTGGCAAAATTCCTGGCACACAGGAGGTTTCAAGAAAAAACGGAGTGATGCAAATTTGCAGAAATAAAAGCTGTGAGGTGGATTGGGGGGATGCTGGTGAGGTTTGCATTGGACGGGTGAAGACAAATGGAGGCTGGGGAGAGAATATAAGCATATAAGCCAGCAGAAAAGGGGTGGGAGCACGATGAAGAAAGAAGCTGAGTGTAAGGGAAAAGATTTTGATTTGATCAAAACAGACTGGCTTCAAAATAATAATTTAAAAAAAGCAATGAAAATACGATAGATGAGATTTGCATGGTGAATGATGTACGAGCGGCATGGTGATGCTGATCTGGACAGGTTGCACAGGGCTGTATCACGTCTTGAACACCTACAAGGACAGTCGGTGACCTTTCTTGGCAATCTGTGCCAGTAGTTGCCCACTCTAATTTAACAAACAAAGGTCAAATGATGATGCTGTAGCAGCAAGGTCTATGAAGCGGTTTCACTGAGGTATCCTGACCCATTTCTCTGCAGTGTTGGCCAGCCTTACGTCTTCTTTGTTCTCTCCCCATCCTCTTCCTCAGACCTCAAGGAGCTGTCTGCTTAGCCTGTCTTCTCTGCTGGGGGGGGGGAAGAAGAGAGCCCAGAAGTGATCGGATGTTCTGCTTTTGCCTGAGGGCCTTCCTCCCTGCACAGCAGAGTGACCCAGCAGAACTGCTGCACCGCCGAACAGCGGGGGAAAGCTGGGGTTTTGCTCCGGGGGACCCCGGTGCCACAAGCTCCCTTGCAGGCAGCGTGCTTTGAAGGGGCTGAACTCGGGCTGTCGTGAGACAGATAGGCAGGAAGGTGGTAGGTGATGGCATGATGGAAACATCAACCAGACCAGCAGTAAAAGAAGGCTTGGGGACTAGTTGCAGAAGGACTTGGAATGGATTTGGGAGTGCTTTGGGTTGTTCTGACAAGAAGGGTGGGCTGAAGAGGAATGCACTGGAAATTTGGTACTGTGATAGGGCCGGCTGCAGAAGGAATGTGGTGCTTCTGGGAGAAGAGATGGAGTTGAGGATAAGAAGCTAACAGAAGGGCAGAGGATTGGGAGGAGGATAGATTGGAAGGGATAATTGGAAAGGAGTCAGAACTGGGACAGCACAGCCATCCAGCTGTCTCTAAGTGGTCATCTAAAGCCTGGGTTAGAGGAAACGAATGAGCATTGTTCTGCGTGCAGCAGTTCACTGATTTCTCATAGTGTATGATGGGCTGTGTTACAGTAGCAAACACTGTAAAATAACTTAAACAAGTATTTTTTCTCCTTTGGCCCCTGAATTAATTTGCATTAGATTCCTCTTTTTTTTTTTTTTTTTTTTTTTTTTTTTTTTCCTAAAATAGCCATTGACCCTCTAAACAGTTTGTTCTGCTCTGAGTCTTGCAGGACTTTGCAGTTGTCCGAGTCGACTAGCTTCTCCACTTCCCCAGTGCTCAGGGAAGAGGCATGAGCTTTGGAGGAAGGTCATCGTTCTATTATCAAAGGCAGGTAGTATAGATGATGAGGGCTTCTTAAGAGATACTTTTCTTTAAGAGGGGAATCCTCTGAAATAGACCTGAGCTGAAACGCCTTCAAGATCCAGTCCCTGCTAGAGCTGTTTCGGGAGACAGTCAAAACCATGTGCAGCCTTCCTTCCCTGATGAAGTGGTCTCAATGGTTTTCAGCCTGTTTCTGCAAGGCAAATGGAATGAACAGAAATGCTTGTCAATACAGAGCACTGTGCTAGCAGTTAAGAAGGCAGGTAACCTCCATGCCCCATTACCATCTGATGCCATAATTAATTAGGCTTGCTGCAAGTTGGCGGTACCTCCAGAAAAGCAGCCCCAACAAACTGGGCTCCAATAAAACCTTTCTTGGTGCTAGGTCATTTTTTTTCAAGCTGCATGAATTTTCTGATCTTAATCACTGCACAGTGCATGAGCGCTGAGGGTGGGACCGCTTCCCACAGGGCTCGCTTGAGCTGGTCCCGCAGCTATGCTGTGTTCTCCCGTTTGTGGTTTACAAGCTAAGTGCTTTCTAGGTCAGTGCTTTGTCCATATATTAGGGTAGGGATAACGCTGAGTAATAGGGAACAAAGCTGTTTGTCCAAAGTCGGTAACTTGGAGATGGCACAGCAAGGAGTGGAACTCACCATCTCTGGTGTCCTAGCACAGTTCCTGTTCTTTAGCATCCCCCAAACCCCTAGCTATTTCATTTTCTTTAGAAACGTAGTATAAATGCTATTTAGCCTGAGTGGCTTCTTTGTGCTGGCTCTTTTCCTGTTGCACTACACCCATTTCAGGGACCTCATTTTCTATAAGAGCTTCTTTGCTTGAAAAGGATCCTGCCAGCAAGAATTTCCCGTCTTCCCTTGGAGGTTAAAAAATCTCTTACACCCCTTTGGATTTTTATTTTACTTTTCTGTCTTAACTCTTCCTTCATTTTGATGCTTACCATGGTTCCAAGGTTCAGATTCTCTATTTCAAACCTGTATTTTATGTCCTTAATATTCCAGATGGATATTAGGTAGGATTTTAATCTAGAGAAGTGTATTTCTTACTGAATTGTGTACTAATCCTGAAGGGTGTTTTTTCCTATACGATATTCAATGTAAGGTAACTCATGGAAACAACGTTTCTTTATTTTTTACAGGAGACTTACAACCTTTCTTAAGCTACCCCTTCCACTTCCCTCATTAAAAATACCTATTCCATTAACCAGGATCTTTAACAGATAACCAAACTGTCGGCCAGAATCTCACACGTGCCGTGATTTAGAGTCCCGGCCCGGTCTCGGGAGGCATGGCGGTACTCGGGATGACGCCACGCCACAGGTTGGAGCACGGGGACACACCTGCTGCTGTGCTCTGCTCGGGAGCAGCTGGCTCTGGGTTGCCTCGCTCTGCTCGGGACAAGAGGCTTCCGCAGCTGCCTGCCGCCCTGGAAGACAGAAAGTGGTTCTAAGTCACCTGGATCTATTTGGAAAATATTCCAACTTTTCAACTACTGAATTAGCGTATCACAGCTGGTAAATGCTGCAGGTGCTGTGCAGTACCTAAACGGTCTGTGTTTGCTTTTATCCCTTAGTTCTGAGCTGCCAACATGAGTTTCACAGTGGTTTTTGAGACCACTGATGAGTTTCGTGTTTTCAGGGGCAGATTTTCAGATCATAGAGGTAAAAGTAGGCTAGTTACTTAGAAATTTAGTCATGAGTAAAAAAAAAATAATCCTAGATTATTCTTCTCAGTCTTGAATTATAAAACAGTTGGCCATGGAATCATACTACGATTAAAAACCTTGATTTTTTTTCTTTATCTTTTTCTGTGGATTATCTAACTACTGCTTATTGTAAGAAAAACTGTTGACTAAAGAGACTGTGTAGCCTCGGCTGCAATTCCATGTACTGCTTTTCCTTACATCCACATCTCTGCATGTAGCATTAGCTAAAGGGCTTGCACAATTCAGTCACTCAGTTTTTTTTCCAGTGGTGAAAGCCAACATCCGAGTTAATAGAATACAACGCTATGTATTTATTTTATAGCTTAATCCAGTAATACTGAAAATGAGTAACAGCCTTTCAGATTCAATAGACTTCTTAAGATCCCATATTGAAACTTGCCTGGATAAAAAAATCAGTATCCAAAGAGATGGGCAGTTTTGGGAGATACATGTAGAGTTGTGACTGTCACTGAGCAATCACGATCTTGTTTTCTTATTAATGCACTTTATTGTGAGATGCTTTATTATTTTGTAAGTGTGTGTGTGTGTGTGTATATGATACAAATATGATAGAGATCTTCCTGGAAAGTTTAGTGACATAGCTGGATCAGTCAGACTCGCTAATCAAGGGTGTGAAATGTGTTTCACCAATATCTGCTTCTGAAACTCTTACTGGCACTGGAGATATTTTTTATATATAGGAAAGGCTCTGGTGTTATGGATGACCATGGGTGAATTGTCAGCTTTATTGTAGTTCTGGGGACAAAAAGGTCTCATTATTTGTACCATCGTTACCACCACTTTTCTTTGTACATTTTTTTTCTTTAGTTTAACTTGAGTTCTTCAGTTTACTAAACGATGCCTGAAGTTCTTAATAGCTTAGTTAATTAATGTAATAATATTTAACTATTTGAAATAACTTTTTTTTTCCATTGACTTTCTTTCCAGTTAATCATTCATTGCATTGTGTCTATGTGGAAAGTAACATAAAATGTTTGCAGTATTTGCATAAAAATACAATTAAACTTGGCTTGTATTTAACTAGTTGTGGTTCCATATTTATATTTTGTATTTATGTTTTGTGAATCCTTTCTTTCTAGGTAGACAATGTTACTAGCTCAGATAAATCGAGACTCTCAGGGAATGACTGAATTTTCTGGAGGAGGAATGGAGGCCCAACACGTGACTCTCTGTCTGACAGAAGCTGTAGCTGTGCAAGGTAAACATTCAGTTAAAATATCTGAACATTATTGTGTCTTTTTTGTTACAAATTCAAATAAAACTCTAAACCTCAGCATATTCTAAATGGAGAATCTAACACAAATCAGAAAATTATTCTTAGTTAGCTGAGATTGATTAAACTCACTGATTTAATTCTGAAAGAGAACAGTCTCTTAATTAAGGTGGTGGGAGTATAAATGTGCCAAAATAAGGACTATGAAATCTGACTTAATTCTCACAATAGATATACTGTTTTATTCTTTGTAACTTTCATCTAAGTATATATTAAAGTAGTTCAGTTTTAAAATAGATTGATGATTTAGGATTGGTTTAAACTTGATGTTTTCTGACAGCTTTGTTATGATTTTAACTGTTAATTTTTTTTCATAAATCTATTTTAATCTAAACAGATTTGCATATATTAATGATCGGTAATAGCGTACCAAACAAAATTATTGATACAAATATATAGCACCATTTCTCTGTTGGGGCTCATGACCTAATTAGTATTTCTCCTAAAACCCGAACTTTGTAGTCATCTATTCAATGACATAACTTCTTCCGTTAAGGCAAATAACATTGTAGCTGTCATGTTTATAGAGGGAGTATATTTTCAAAGTTCAAAAAGCAGAGAGCAAGTAAGAACAATTACCTATTATTATTTCTAAAATCATTATGTTTTAAATGATGTCATTATTTTTGGAGTTACTTAACTAGTGATTTTTAAGGTTTGCTGCTGCTAATAGTAAATATGAACTTTTTCCTTACTAGATGGTGACAACCTAGAAAATATGGAAGGTGTAAGTTTGCAAGCAGTTACCCTTGCTGATGGCTCCACGGCTTACATACAGCACAATTCTAAAGGTAAGTAAACGGCTAGAAGTTTACTTGTATTGACATTGTATTCGCCTGTTTAACCCTGTCTTTGGATTGTAAACCCCTTTGTATTTTAAAATCAGGGAAAATCTTTACAGTGTTTGCAAAGCTGTAATCTCATTTGGGGTTTACAGTAATAATATAAAATAAATGTTTATTTCCAGTACTAATAAAGTGCAGGTATTAAATCTTAGGACATAAGTCAAACAGAAGTTAGATGATCTTTATGCCTCAAACCCAAATATCAACATTCTGCCTAGTGGATAGGAAATAATTGCTAATAGATAATAGTACTTTATGGTGGATAAATTTACTTCAACGATCATGCCTTTTAATCCCCATTTTTTATCCCAGAATTAAAAAACCGTTATTATACAGCTGTATTGTGATTCATCTTTACCAGGGTTTCTCTGTGACTTTTTTAACTGATATTTTAATACTGAAAGTATCAACTGTGTGTTTAAAGTGGGAAAGGTCATACAGAATATTTTTAAAGAATCTAACAATGTATTTCAGATGGTAAATTGATGGATGGCCAAGTGATTCAACTAGAGGATGGTTCTGCAGCTTACGTTCAACATGTACCCATGCCTAAAAGTAGTAAGTGTAATAATACAAGGAATGTATTTTTAAGTACTGTATTACTGGCAAATATTAATATTGACTAATGAATGCTCATGAAAACAGCTTCATTTCTCATCTTAATGCAAACACTTGTAAAGAGATTGTTTTTCTAACTAATGGATTTTTCAAACTATTGTTGAAGCATTGTAATCCTGTCTTCCAAACAGGGGACAGCTTGCGCCTGGAAGACGGACAGGCAGTTCAGCTGGAAGATGGAACTACAGCATTTATTCATCACACCTCCAAAGGTAAATGGTTTTTTGAAGTGTGATTTATTATTACAGTTCAACAGAACTTCACCAGTATAAAATATGGTACTGTATTTAGACAATGACATCATTATTATGATTCCCATTGTAGTTTTTTGTTGCTTTTACATGGTGTCATCTAGAAAACACTGAAATCAGACTGGTTCAGTTCCTTATTAGGACCACATTTTAAAGATATGCTACTTATAATTTTGTCATTAGTAGGGTAGTAGAGCAGAAAATGTGACAACTGACAGTTAAGAATGCAAACACGTATTTTAAATGATAACCTAGATTTCTGCAGAATCTGTTTACTCTAGTCTTAGAAACAGTCCTGTTTCTCTTCAAAAAGTGAACAAATCGCTATTTCAAGTTTGTTTAGACTACTGTAACAAGAATTAAGTTCTACGGTCAAAAATACTAGGAGAAGAGAATATTACAAATAATTTATTCTTTAAAAGTCATCCTATGCTTTCTGTGTTTATTTTGCTTATATTTTATTTGTATGATTCTTTTCTTAAAATGATTGGATCTTTGAATTCTAAAATCTGAAGCACATGTGATACATTTTTAAAATTTTCTTGAATGGATAAGGGATTGAAAGCATATTTCTAGTCCTGATTTCCTTTGTAAATAAAGCTAGACTGATACCAAACTGGTTATGCATATCTGCAGGTATGCAGAAATAAAAGATAGGGATGTTGTTGTCTTGAAAGAACTTAATCAGTGCTATTCATAGTAATGTTTTAAGTGATTTTATTTCTCTCATATTTCACACATATATATACATATATGGCTTTTGGAGACATTTTCTAAGCAGCAGTAGTTTCTCGTGTTACCTGCAGACATCAGCATTCCTTTTCATTCATAACATTTCCTAATGCTATTTCTCAGACAGTTACGACCAGAGTGCATTACAAGCAGTCCAGCTGGAGGATGGAACTACTGCCTACATTCACCACGCAGTACAAATGCCACAGTCAGATACCATTTTAGCCATTCAAGCTGATGGCACAGTGGCTGGTCTTCATACAGGAGATGCTGCCATTGACCCAGATACCATCAGTGCTTTGGAGCAATATGCCGCTAAGGTATACTGAAAGACGTTTCATCTATCCATAATGTTATAATGTCTCATCACATGATACTTGGCAGCAAAAGCCAATTGTGATCTAAGAAATAAAAGGACAAGAGAGTCTTCAGACTCTTAAAAGAGAGAACACCAAATGGCCATGACAGTGCTTCACTGTAATAGGCAGCTCCAGTATGTGTGCATAAAGAGAACAAGAAATTGAACACCAAAACGATGTGGAGTCAGGCTGATTTTGAAAGTGATGTAGGCAAGTAAATAATTACTTTCTCTAAGACAAAATATAGTTTGATACTAAAAATTCATGTCCTGCACTTTAATGGACCTCTGCAAAGCATGACCCAACTGTAACAAAGGACATCACAACTTTTCTGACTTGATAGTTTTCAGTGTCTTGATTCCTGGATGATTACAATCTGTGCTTCTGTTTCTCTGGAAAAGAGTAGAGTTAGTTCTAAATTCTGTTAGCATCTTTATTGTTACTGGGAATTGTCAAATTCTGGGAGAAGGCCAGTTAGCATAATTAAATGGCTGATACACCATTTGTTCCATTCTATTTGTGTGTTATAACTGAGGAGAACCTAAGAGAGCCAGTCTGATTGTGTTATGTTTGGCTCTACCTTAACATTTCATAAAATAAAAAGGTTATTCAAAGTTAGCTGAGCTGCAGTGACAAGCTTTTACACATTGCCAAGCTATTATTTCATTTAGATTTAAATTAATCATAACTTTGTCCTTTTTGATAAGGATCCATATTAATACCAATTTTATTGTAAGTTTTTGTTTTAAGAAGAAATAGAAGAAATGCAAATATATTTGCTTTTTTTTTCCCTATTTAACTCAACGTGTTTTTCACTTCTGTAACGTGAATTTGTATTCTGAAGTATACTTCTGTGTATCTGGGAAAAACTAGTTAATTTCTTTAAGCTTTCATCTCAGAACCTTATTCTGAAAGTTGCTGCTAGAATTTCTCAAGGAAAGTCAGTAGAAGTGAGTTTCCAAGTACTTCATATACATTACTTACAAAAGTAAATGATAGCTGAGTTGTTACACCCTTGTTTTTCTCTTAAAAGGAGAAATGGGGTTTTATGATTCTACTCCATGTCCATGTAGACCTCATAGTAAGGCAATGTATACTTCTTATAGCAGAATATTGAAAAAGGTACAGAAAGGGGCAACAGTGATGACTTAGCAAATGAAATATGAGGTAAGGATACGAGAGAATTTTATAGAATTTTAAGTGGCACAGAGAAGAGTAGTGGCTTGTCATTGTCTTCACCAGTATAGGAACTGGGGACCATCAGATAAAACTCTCAGGTCACAGGTTCAAGGAGAACAAGGGAATGATTCTTTTTCTAACAACATGAAGTTGAGCCGTGGCACTACTTGTACAATACTGCACATGCTAATATGCCCCTGGATTCAAAGGGCAGTTAAGACAAATTCATAGAAGAAAAATGTGTCCAGGGCTATTAGGTAGAAACATATGACTTCTAGTTCAGGAAGTTCCTAAGCCACAAATTGCTTGGAGGTTGGGAGAATATTTCTGGGAATGTATCACTGTTTGCTTGGCCGGCTCCTGCAGTCTTCCCTAGCGTCTGCTACTGGCTACTACTGGAAACAAAATGGTGTGCTAGATTGATCTTTAATTTTACTCAGTATAGGTGTCCTGATGTTCGCAACTGAGGGTGGACTAAATCTTTCTTTAAAATCTCTAAAGTCTAAATAGAATCCTCTTAATTTTAGGCTAAGTCAATGCTATCTTACTCTCAAAGCAACCAGTAAAAAAAAGAGATTATTGCTTTCCATCAATGTAAGGTCGGAGGATATGTAGTGGAATTGCAAAGAGGAATTCTGACTAGATTTAGGGGCACTGGTCTCAGCCTTAAGTGTAATGGATGCAGAGGGTATTGTGAATGTGAGTGCTCAACAAATAGGCACTTATATAAGGGGGAGCTATGTAAAGTATACTTTAAAATAGTTTTTGTTTTCTGCAGTGACTAATGAGACACTGAGTTGATGCATGTGAGAGAGTATTAAATAATAATTTCAAATTAATACATAATACTCTTTCAAATATTTTTCTATGCTCCTTGGAAAGCAGAGCTACCTTTCTCTTCCTGTAAACTGTATTTAAAAATAAACATTTGGAGCAATATGCAAGTCTTTGCTTAGCTGTTGTAATTTTGCTATTTTGAATTGAGATGTAATACACTACACTGTCCAGGTACTTTGATTCCAAAGGAGCAGTGCAGTTTGAAACAAGCGAACCCTTCTTAACAGGGAGTGAGACATGCTGACCTATTACTTAAAAAAAAAAGTGTAATTTTTTAAAATTCTGAATTCACTATTGCTAAATGTATAAGCTTATTACAATATTTTTCTAAGTTTATTAATTTAGCACATGTGGTTCTTGCAGTCTTTTCAACCTTGTTTTAGGACAATCTTGAAATGCTTACCATACCTATGGTATAAAGTAGGTGCTACAAGTGGTGTTTTTCATGTTAACAGATGGGATAATCATGTTTCAAGAGGGAGCTAGAGAGCTATGAGAGAATAAGGAACTCAGGAATTGTAACCCTCTGTTTTTCAGACAAATAGAAATAACTTGAAAATGTTTTTACCATTTCAACTTCATTTTTCAGGTCTCTATTGATGGAAATGACAGTGTTAGCGGCACAGGAATGATAGGTGAAAATGAACAAGATAAAAAAATGCAGGTATGTAGCTCAATACAAAATAACTTAATATATCTATTTCTTCATTGTTCTCTGTGCCCAGCAGCAGGCACAATAGGTAGCCCTGTGTAGCAATGAACTAGATTTTACTGCCACCTTTCAGGAATTTTAGACTTCAAAACCATGCATGTCATGTACAGGTCATAGTTCTTTCTCTCTTTGTCCAAGATCCATTTCATTCACATGATTTTAAAAAGACCTTCAAATACTGTTTTCTGTCTTTTCCCCTTTTTTCTTTTAAAACATAGTTAAAAATTATGTTGGATTTCTACGATCTGACTTTTTAACCTGAGTATTTCATCAGTGAGGGAGGAAGCATTTCAGAAGTTCTTTTCCAGATCTTGAACTTCCTTTTTATATTCCTTAATGCTAAATCAATTAATGAACTAACTTATTCTCAATAAAGATTAATTCTAGACATGCACCTCCAATTCTTCTCTCTTTGGTTCCTTATTTTCATTCCACTTGCCCTGTTAGATTCCCTTATTTTTATTTCAGGTTTTGTAAGCAGTCAGTAGATGAGGATGTTGTTCCTAGTGAGCCCCCTAAAGAAGCAGAAAAATACCTCCAGTTCTTCTGCAATTATATTGTTATTATGTAAAAGTATGTAAAAACAAACAAACAAACAAACAAAAAAACACAGAAAACTTTTTGATGTGGAAGTATTGACTTAAAAGTTCTAAGGGTAATGGAGAATACAGGTTAAACTTATGAAGTCTGAGGATTTTTTTTAACCTGGTATTTGTAGAACTGTGTAAGGAGAGTGGTCTTCCTCATTATAGAACACTTCATTAAAGATAGAAAGAAAAAAAAAAAAAGAAAAATACATTGAGGCCTTCAAAGAGTTATGAACAACAACAGAAAATAATGACAAAACCCTCTACCCTGACATGCTCAAAGGACAGGGTAAGAAATGGGTAAGTCATTTCACTGAGAATGATATAGTCATCAGAGAAGTACTGTTTTATGTTTTTGTGTAATTTAAGAGGTAAAGAACTAGATAACAATGAAAAATATCTTCCAAGATAAAATATCTTACAATGCCCATGAAAGAGAATTATAGGCTCGCCTTTGACAGTGACCTCAAAATCCTCATTTTTTTTTTTTTTTTTTTTAAGTTAGGTCCCACAATATTTAAAGCCAAAGACACTCCACAGTTGCCTGTGTGGCATGACTGTGAAAGGAGAGAAAAGCCAATACATACATGATCTATGCTATTGGAATATATTCCATAAAATGAAATCAAGAAATTCTGGGGTTTTGCACACTTTTAGGTTTGAATACAACTCCATCAAAATGCAAGGGAGAGCAGAATAAGATTTTGGTTGGCTTTAACTAAAAATAAAATAAGAGCCTATTAAGCAAAATGACCCGTTACCAATATCCAGTTACATGTTGATTTCAGCCTCAACCCCAAAGCAAACTGAAGTGAATCAGAAGGTAGCTTTATATTATGCATGTATGGCAACATATATGCCATATGGAAATGAGCCAATCTTATGGAGCATTACGTGTTCCAAACAAACAGTGAAAAAGATCTAATATTTCAAAAGGTATTAAGGCATAGTCTCAAATTCTGACCACTATAAGGTGACTTCAGGTGGCCAACCAAAGAACTGAGGGGCCCGAAGCTATTGCTTATTTCTGAAAACGTTAACTGTGCTTATATCATGGTGTGATCAGATACCTACTTGTAACTCGTTCAGAAATACTATATTGCTTGAGATAAAATAGTTCAATATTTAGATATAGTATTAAATAAGTGTATATTGATAAATTCTTTCTGAAGTTCACAGTAACACAAGAACAGAACAGATGTTACGCTGTGAGTAGTCATTCAAACCAGTTACATATGGTTCGGGTTTTTACCAAAGTAAAAAAACATAAAACCTCATTGTGATTTGTACGTGTGAGAACAAAAGTCTGTGTGACCAAATGGATATCACACGTTATTTCTTTTCAAGTCTGACATACCCATCTGTTCAGGATAAAAGCAGAATCATATGGCTGGTTCATATGGATGTGATATAAAAACCTTACCTGAGATCTCTGTTACCTTTGTTGTTCTCCTGTGCTACCTGGCTGAACTAAGTTAGGATGCATTTGTGATTACTTTGAATCTTTAGTGTTGTTTTTTTTTTTTTTTGTCTATTTCCAAGTGTTTTGAAAAACACAATTTCTCTCAAAGTGTCAAATTAGTATAAAGGTGCCTTGTTTATGTTATTTTGATTTTGTGCCTAACATCTGAATTTTTTATTTCTTTAGAGAAACAGAATTACTCTTCTAAGAAGAGTAATTTTAATAGAGTATCTGTCCTTGCTGAATAATAATACTAACTGAATTCTTAATAATTTTTAAGTCATACCAACTAATGTGTTGTGAAGATGCATACTTCTGCAAACAGTTGTTTGACCAAACAAATGCTCATGATTTTCAACTGACTTTTTCCTGCGTGTTTTATCCTTTATCCCAATCTTTGTATTGATAAGATGTCTGGTTATTTCCTTGTGGATACTAGAAATAGCACAGCGATTACAGAATTGTTTAAGCTTTCTTTTAAACTTTGACGTACTTCAGCTTTATAGCAGATCTTAGCTACTACATACATGCTGTTATATGCTGAAACTGCAAAAAAATGCTAACAGTTTAACTGACAGGAAAAACAAAAAATCCAAAAATGTTTGAATGTATATACTTAACTAAGATTGCGTTACCAGTGTGTCTTCTCCACATCAGGCAACACATTGCCAGCAGGTTGAGGGAGGTGATCCTTCACCTCCTTCATCGCTGGTGAGGCATATCAGGAATGCTTGGTGCAGTTTTGAGCTCTCAGAAAGACATGGACGTACTGGAGTGAGTCCAGTGGAGGACAGTGGAGAGGATTAAAGGCTTGGAGCATCTGACAGGCAAGGAGGGGCTGAGAGAGCTTCAACAGTTTCGATTCCAGAAGACAAGGCTAGGGGGGTTCTTATCAGTATGTATAAACACCTGATGGGGGCCCGGAAAGATGCCTAAGTCAGGCTCTTAGTGGTTGACAGTGACAGGACAAGAGGCAATTGGCACATACTGAAGTATAAGAAATTCTATTCAAATGTGAGAAAAAAAACTTTGAGAAAGACTGAACACTAGCACAGGTTGCCCAGAGACCTCGTGGTATCTCTGGAGATGCTCAAAACTCAACAGGATACTGCCATGAACAACATGCTGCAGCTGACACTGCTTGGAGGCTGCCTTCCCATCTTACCAGTTCTGTGAAATGCTCTTTGACGTTGTGGAATGGAATTGGATCCATAAGAAAAGGGGATGGTTTGAGAGGATAGACCTTTTAAAAGTCTCAATTACTTTGTGTACAGTTGTATCAAAATGTTTACATTTGGGCTTCTGCCTATTTTTTCAGTCTGTAAGAATGCTCCTTGATTATTAGTGTATGCAAGAAGGCTTTAAAAGTTGCATTGGAAGGCTATTCTGTAGGTTTTCCCGTTGTGTCATGCAAGAAAGAAGAGTGCAACCTAGCTCTAGTTGTTCCACTTAGTTTGATCAAAACACGTGTATCACTGGAAAAGTACAAAATGCTTTCCTTCATTTTCAAAAAGTGCTCATTATAGGTGTATTTAATCATTGTTTAGCCTTTGCATGAAGTTATCTTTGAAGGTGGTCTGACTTACGGCTAACCTGCCTTAGGAACAGAGCCAGTGCTTTAGATATGATCTAAGCCTTTTCTTTCGAACACTCGTTTTACCACTGGGCTTATTTTTCAAATTAGCTTGTATTTGTTGTTGTTTGACTAATTAATGCATGCATTTAAATGTATTAGCTACAAGTAAATATGCTTTACAGTTTCTCTCTTTCATCAAAATCTGTGCTTTTTTATTTTTTGCGGGCTAAGAAATACGTGGCATAGCAAAGAGACAAAAGAAACCTGTTAGAATCTGCTCTGACTTAACTACAAATAGGGTGTGACATTCCCAATCCTTGCTATTTTTTTAATGATTTATTTTTCAATTTCAGATTGTCTTGCAAGGACATGGAACAAGAGTGACTGCAAAATCTCAGCAGAGTGGAGAGAAAGCCTTTCGCTGTGATTATGATGGCTGTGGAAAACTGTACACCACAGCTCACCATCTTAAGGTGATGAGATGTAAAATGAGCATTGGTACTTTGTAGGAGTGACTTTTTTTAAAACAAATGATATGCTTGAAATAATGGAAATGAATAGACAATTGCAACGGTGATGTTTTGTCAAATGTTTACTGGGTTGATAGGACAATAACTGGTTGTCTCAGATGTTCATCCAATTTTGCTTAGTGTTCTGAGATGATGCACTTTTTTGAAAACTGAGCATCTAATAGGCTATAGTCGTGGGCTAAAAAATACACTCTTTATCTGTTCATGTTATATAAAACGTGCATTGTAACTTGAAGAAGAATAAATGTTGACTGTAAATGGTACTTATTTAGCTGTCAGATTAGGCTGAATGCAGATGTGGCATCATGCTGGGCTCTTATATTGCCAGCATGTAAGAAATCTCTTGTAGGTTCCACCAGCAGTATCACAGGAATTCTGAAATCCAGTGTTCACTTTGTCAAATCTACATGTACACATGATCATGCAAGAATTCCAGGTTCTGAAAGACTTTTTCATCATAAGTCTAATTCTTCAAAACAATCAAACATTCAAAGTGAAGAGCTGGAACGTTTTCTTTACAAGTGGCAACTCCTTATTTCTCTCTTGTTTGGTTTTTGGTTGCTTGTTTTTGTTTTTAAATAACTTAAAATAGTACTGGAAACAGTAAAAATGTGGAGTTCAGTTTAGGCCGAGGTAATCACTTGCAGATGAGGTAAACTCCCTGCAGTGGAGCCCTGTGGAGTCAGTGAGAAGCTGACTGCATGGATTATATGCTACAATGGTGTCCTTGCTGTAGAGATTTCATGCCATGTAAGAGGATCAGGAGAAGTTCTCAGCGGAGTTAAAAATCAAAGAGAAAGCAGGCCTGAGGCATTTATGCATACTGTCTTTTGTACTTGCACATTGTAAATCCCACATATATTTACAGAAATGTTTTTTGCAAAACTGACTCAAAAGCTTTAGGCTAGACCTTTTAGGTCTAGACCTTTTAGGCTAGACCTGCAACATTTCACTAACTCAGTGTATTGGATGTCTTGGCAGGTACATGAAAGGTCACACACAGGAGACAGACCGTACCAGTGTGAACATCCTGGATGTGGTAAAGCTTTTGCAACAGGTAATCTTTTGTAGACGAGCTCTTACTGCTTGCTAATGTTTGTCCATATAAAATAAATTTTTAGTTTTTGTTGTTTGTTTTTTTTTTTTTAAACTGCTAAGTAAAAGAACCTGCTTGGGAATACATTTATGGGAACTACAGAAAGAAGTAATTTCTGCTAGAGCAGCAGATGGAAAGGAAGAAGGGGGAATGAGGTGAAACACTTAACGCTTTCCCTTAGTCTTTACCTGTCATGCTACAGTCAGATTTTACCTTAAGAAAATAGTCCTTTCTTATGGTAAAAGTAATAAGTTAAATGAAGTGATAATAAGCTGAACCTGCTGGCTGGAGGCAAACGTAAGTTCTTCTGTTTCAAAGTTGAAAAGAACTTGGATGGGAGGTCCTCTTATTTGAGTATTCTTTATCTAAATGTATCAGAATGACATTTCTCTTGAAGCGAACTCTGCATTTCATACAGACTACTCCATTCATGTGTGGCTATAAACAGCTTTTTGTCTACTAATACCGTATTTGTGGTCAGAGCCATTGTACCACCTTGCCTTTGGTTTAGTTCATGTTAAGTACTGAATGCTCTCATTTTAAATATTAATAATTTTACTGGGTTGGATCATGAATTATTTTATCATAAAATAATTCATCATAAATATTTATCATAATTATAATCATGATTATTTTAGATTTAAGAATGAATTAATGTTCTAGTTGGTAGCCATCCTGTGTGTTTTTCAGAAATCAAAAATAGGAGTTTTAGGTGTTTTAGGGGTATATTGAGAACACACTGACATTAAAGCAGGTGCCATCTTCATACAGACTGTTACTTTATTTTGTGTAAATATACAGCACTAGTGGACAGAAGGAAAATTCAAGTTTCTGTTTTTAAATTGCTTTTCGGGTGTTCTCTGGTCATGATATTTTCAGGGAAGTGCAGAAGGGAAAATATTGGTAAAATGCTATTTGCAAAATTGTTAACGAAGAGGGTCTGATCCAAAGCGTGCTTTAGATTTGTAGAGTTCTTGATGATGAGTTTCTGAAAGTAGTCTTGTAGGGAGTGAGCATCTGTGACTGCTGTCAGTTGGCATGTATACGTGTGATAATAATATGGTTTAAATAGAAATATGGTTTAAATTAGAATAACTTGGAGCCCAGATAGTAGTAGATGTTATTACATTTTGACTTCATTATTGATTATTGATTTTCATATGAGCTAATAAATGCCATTTAGATGATAGTGTTAGTATGGAAAAAAAAAAAAGTTAGAATAGAGAGCATACGGCTTCCTCAGAAGACAGAATAAATATTTGTCCACATTATAATCATTACAGTTTATCCCTCTGAAGTAAGAAGTATACTTTCTTAATAAATGAAGAAAGAAAAAAACAATATAAACTGTATCTAGAGTTCTGTTCTGTACGGTAGAATGAAGAGCTTGTAAAGAGTGAAAGAGCGATGGTTTCTGACCATCCTAAGTTTGTATTTATACTATTACAACATCTTTTCTGATCTTCAGGGTATGGGTTAAAAAGTCATGTCCGAACACACACTGGTGAAAAGCCGTATCGGTGCACAGAAGAAAATTGCACCAAATCATTCAAGACTTCAGGAGACCTGCAGAAACACATCCGAACTCATACAGGTACTATTATCACTTTTTTTTTTTTTCTGGTTAATTCACATATGTGGATTTTTCCTCTGATTGCTCTGTTACTTCATACGTATGAAATGAGCCTGTGTATGTTCTTTCTGAAGCCCAGTGAGCTCAAAAACATTTCAGCATGGTTAACAATTTACTGCAAATCCAGCACGTTTTTATTATGAGTGCTGAAGCATTCACGATACCATTGCAAATGCACCAACATTTAGCAGTGTCACTTAGGTTGTCACTTGTTGCCTTTATGGTTTCATTTGCAGCTATAAAAGAACAAGGATCTTCCCCTCACTAATCCAGCTTACCTTTTAGAAACGGCATCCGTGTTTTTGCATTTTGGAGCTTTAAGATAAATTGCTTGTGTGGTTCATGAAGATTGATAGTTCTCAAATTATTGCTATCCCCATTTCCCTTCTTGCAGCAGAAAAACGAACATATGCTACAGCAAACAAATGTTAATAAATGTTCCAAACGTGTAAAAAATAAAACCAAGTCCTTTGTGCAAATGAATGGAGTTGTGTGTGTTCATACTCTGTGCAGCAGTGCACCCAATGGAGGCAACACGTCCAGGGACACCGCCCGCTCTCCCATGGCTTTGCAACTTTATCCCATAGACCATTGTTAGTGCTTCCTTCATTTTATGCCTATTTTAACCCAAAGTGATTTCGGTGGCAGGCCAGTGTCACTTCCTGCTGCCATCATGTGCTTTGCCTCGGCTTCTGTGAGCCCCTGGCTAGGAACTCTGGTGTAAGAAAACCTAGTGGCATCAGGCGCTGCTCGGCTTCCTCGTGGCTCCTGCGGGGAAGAGTTTGGAAGCGTTGTGACCTGCTTTGCATTGCTGGTGCTGGAAGTCTCAGTCACCTGGAGACAGGTCACTTTTCTGTAACTCCATTAGAAAGATAAAGGCTGGCCTCGCAAACCAGTCGGGTGACATTCTTGCGGGCATTCTCGAAGAACAACCATTGTTTGGGTTTGTAATGGAGGGCCTGTTGTTGGGCGGGGTGACTGCAGCCCTGCTCCGTTCAGGCTGTAATTTGAGGTTCTGTGCTGCAGGAAGGATTAGGGGAGCCATGGTAACAGAACATTGAGGCGTGTACACTCACATACACTCTGCTTTGGCAGAAAACTGAAAAACCTTCCCGAAACAGCTGCCTTAAGGAGTGAATTACAGTTTCCTCTGCCAAGGAGCTAACGTCTTTGGAGTTTCATGGTATTAATGTCTGTATCAGGACTTCGTTTTTTATTTCTGCCTTTAAGTATTTGAAGTCGTATCTGTAATCTGCCCTCTCTCGCTCTCAGATTCCTCTTTGGTAAACAGTACAGTGAGTGTAATGTCCTTAGCTCTAAGCAGTGTGAAACTCCGACAGAACAGCATGTCAGCTACCTTGCACTTCTCCAAAGTCACCCCGCGTTGCTCTGCCCCCCAGCAACTCTGTGCTTTGGTAGATCTGAAGGGTAAGGGAGATTAGGTAGGGACTGATTTTATCTGTCGTTCATGGTGAAGGTTTTGGTGGAATTAAGTGAGTTTTCGTGTTTATAAGAATTGTCTTACTAACAACAACAAAAAATCTGTATTTGTGATTGCTTCAGTTTTGGGGTTTGAAACTTGAGTTTCTCTTTACAAAAAAAGACACTGCTCTTCTAGGTTAAGTGCTTTGTGTGGTGAGTTTTACTAATCCATCTGGATCTTGGTTATATACTAAATCATGAAGGTATTTTTTCATCTTGTTCGTTACAATTGAGAAATATACAACTAGTAGAATACACTTGTATTGGATAATGTGTGTAAGAATTTGTATGGGGGGTTAAATACATGTTAGAATATGGCACAGTATGAAAGCTAGTCAGCAACTGAGTCTGTTTTGTACATCATAAAGTATTAATCTAAATACTTCATAATTTAGATCACAGACTACAGTTTTCTGAAATTTTGCCAGATATTGCTAAAGAGCACTCCACGTTCACATGCTCATGGTATTTCTGACTGAGGCTTTTAATTAGATAGCTTTGGATTCCAACATTGAGCGTAACAATGATTTTTGCATTCTTTCATATTTTTTCCATGTGTACATTTTTTTTTTTCAGGTGAAAGGCCCTTTAAATGTCCTTTTGAAGGATGTGGCAGGTCGTTCACAACGTCTAATATTAGAAAGGTTCACATCAGGACACATACAGGCGAGAGACCTTATTACTGTACAGAGCCAGGATGTGGGAGAGCTTTTGCCAGTGCAACTAATTATAAGAATCATGTGAGAATACACACAGGTATATGAATGGTGTTTTTGTGTTTTGAAGTGGAACCTGCTTGGGAGGGCCTGTGTCATTCCTTTTTTTTTTTTTTTTTTTTTTTGTGCACTGTAATTGGGTATAGTCATGTTTATATGACCTGACCTGGTACTTTTGTTTGGGCCTTATCTTCCCTTAGCTGTCGAGAGTTAAGCAGTTAATTTTCCCTCCTTGCTGTCAAGGTCGAAAAAATTTTATTTGGCTCCAAAGCTCTTTGAAACGAATGCAAAACTTCAGTGGACATCAGGTTAGATACTTAATATGGTTCTAGGGCTTGCCAGTGTTGTGAGATGTATATTAAATAACAGCAAAGCATAAGCCTGAGCTTGGCTTTGGCTCACCTTGTAAGTCACCCTTTCATCTCGGTTGTATTTTCCTTGCTCCAGGAATGGTGATCAAAACCTTCTTTTCATAAACTGGAGTTGAAAATACTTACCCACCTTGATTGGCAGGGTTAGTCAGCAGAAATAACCTGCACAAATTAGAAGGTTCTATAATGTAAGAGCTATTAATAGCTCTTACTATATATATATATATATCATCATCTTGGTAGCCTTATATATTTTATAGAAACAGGCAAATTTGATAGAGATGAGTTTTGTATCTCAGGTTATCTTTTTAGTTTATAATGTAATTTGGATGTTTGTTTCATTGATTTTAAATCAAAGGTGCTTTTTATGTTAAACCATAATTGTTTAAACATATGCTTCCTGTAGTTTTCTTCAGACCTTAAAGACTCAATGGTAAGATAAATTCTACTAGTGTAACAACATAGCTGATCACTGAAGAAAAGTACAGAGCTTCCACTAATAAAGGAACAAAATTGTCAGTGCTGTGCCAAACTGGCATTTAGGTTGGTATCTTCCCAGAAGCCCGTAGTGCGATGTGTGGCACACAGTGATGCAGTTTGCATTTGCTTTCATCCTTAGGATCAGTTTCAAAAGATTCTGCAGATTGCATCTTTCAGACTGCATCATTCTGTCTGCATCAGGACATTTTATATGGAATCATAGAGAGAAAAAAGTGCCTAACTTTCACTGACAGTTTTTTTTTTAAAAAAAAAAGACGGGCTGCATTGGTAAACTAGAGCTTCACTACTGCCTTTGAAATTGAAGTTTGGTTGGTAATGAAGATGTGTCACTAAATATCGACAAATTTGTAGACAATTTTGTTTATGCATCCTGGATAAAGTTCTCTTTACTCCTTCTGTTTTCCATACAGGGGAAAAGCCCTATGTCTGTACAGTTCCTGGTTGTGATAAACGTTTCACAGAGTATTCCAGTTTATACAAACATCATGTTGTACATACTCATTCCAAACCATATAACTGTAATCACTGTGGAAAAACATACAAGCAGATTTCTACACTTGCTATGCACAAGCGGACAGCACATAATGACACAGAGCCAATTGAAGAAGAACAAGAGGCTTTTTTTGAGCCACCTCCAGGTTAGAGTTTCAGACTTTGAATCTCTTGTAACGAAGGGGGTGGATAATATTTTGCTGTTTTTTATAACCAAATGAAAACATAGATAAACATCTGAGGTATTTAATAAAGTTATTTAACTTCTTTGTAGGGCTTTTTAGTGTGGTAGTCAATTTGTAAACAGAAACCAAAAGTAATTGAGCAGCTCGTAAACTGAGTTCTATAGCAAGCTGAGAATAAGAGAGGAAATAGAGTTGCAGTCCCAGCAAACCTGCCATAAAAAATCCTGCTATGAACATGAATGTGGGAAGGAACCTGCCGGAGTGTAAAATGTTTGGTTGCAACCTAGGGGATTGTTCTGAGTGCGTAAAACACTATAGTTGGTAGCAGTCTTTGGGGAGGAATGAAGGTACTGCCTTGTGAAATGGAAGAATCTGTCTGTGCAGCACCCTGAGACTGTGCTGGCTTTGCTGCAGTTAACAGCAGTTTGTGTGAACAGTCCTAGAGGCAAAGATGAAAACAAGCTTGAGTGTTGTGGTACTCCTTTAGAATGTTTTTTATGATATGAGTCTTGTATCCTATGAATATAAAAAATTAAGCTAAAGGAAGTACAGAGAACAGTTACAAATGTCAAATTCTGATTTTAGGTGTGACTAAGATAGGAAATACAGATACAAACTGTTTTGGTCAGATTAGTTTTATTTTACTACAGATATTTGGGAAACTGCACTGAATGCCTCAAACAAATTTGCTGTAGTCTAATGCCATCTTTTAAGAGCATGATAAGATTCATTTGCTGAGGTTAAACATTTATTAAGATAATTAACGCTACTTAAATCTTCACACAAAGGCATCGCTGTATTCTTCTCTATGTTTGTTAATGAATAACTCTGAAAAACTGCCGGTTGTGTTCTCATGAAGCCTCTCGTATGGAAAGGTTAACGTTTGCAGAATGAATTAGAATTGTCTCCTTTTTAATGTTTGCTTATAAACTATATAAATACTACACATAATGAAAATACACATTTAGATGTGTTGTAACTTACTGCTAGAAGACTGTACCCCGAGTTCTAGAAACACATAATTTGAGACTTTCTGACTTGCTTTTGGTGTTTTTCCTTCTTTTGTTTTTCTCATCTTTCCATTACCGTATTTCTAGTGAAGTATTTAAAAACCTTCAAACTAGGCTGGCATTTAATTGTTGTAATTTATCTTTCCTGCCAGTCTTTAGAGTATGTAAACTACCTTCTTGCTTTCTTTGTGTCAATAGGTCAAGGTGAAGATGTTCTCAAAGGCTCACAGATAGCCTATGTGACAGGCGTGGAGGGAGAAGATGTAATTTCTGCACAGGTTGCTACAGTTACACAGTCAGGATTAGGTCAACAAGTAGCACTAATTTCCCAGGATGGAACCCAACATGTAAGTAACCTGTGTGCTAAAGAAATGACAAAAATATGTTGAGAATTAAGGCTGGTGGTTGTGTATGCTCTATGTGCTTTCTCAAATCAGGTAGGATCCTTAATAAGCAAGTACATGGATTTCTGTTGGAAATAAATTTATTTGGAGCTCATGTAGTATGTTCAATGTTTGGCCTCCTCTGGAATACCTAAATTAGACCACATATTCTGGTATCTGAAACTGTATTCATACAATTCAAAGATTTTTTTTTACTGTCCTTGTTATCTTTGTCGCTGTTAACCACTCAAAGTCTGTTGTGCTCCCAATGTCGGCACAGGCTATTACAACAACTCTTACATCTACAGCCTAGTTTCTGAGGTTTCCCAGAATTCCAATTATTCTATTAATATTTGATGATCATCTTCACTGTTGTCTTGCCTGCACGCACTTCTTAGGAAAAATAGTCTTTTTAGTCCAGCTGTCTGTTTTATGAGCTGTTTGGTAGTGTTAAATTCTTCCTGTTTCTAACATAAACGAGAGGATCAGAAAAAGAAATGTTTTGATGCTATCTCCACTTGAAAATTCCTGTGCATACCTTTTTTTTCAAGGTGTTGGTATGAAATTTCACTAAGAGGGGATTTCAGCACAATTCTTTAGCTCTATTAATATGTTGAAAGCATACAGGGAAAATTATATTTCTGCTGAGAAGGTACCTGATATGCCAGTAGCATGCGAAAAATATCTTCTAAATTAGACTTGGAGATGAAAAATTAAAGGTGTCTGTTATATTGTCAGCCCTGAATACTGCAGCAATACTAAGTAACTAGCATTTTTACTCTCTGACTGAAGGCCTTCAGGCCTTAACATGGAGTTCTTCTCACTTTTATTAATCCTTGGGCTTGACTTCAGTTCTGGGATGTTTTTATTGTCTTCTAAATCAGACATCAAATCAGTTATCTGATGCCCTATTACGTTTATACAGGAGACATCAGTAATTCATACTGGTGGGAATTCATATTGGTGGGAAGTATGCATCCTTTTTCTTACTGCTGGTTTTATTTCTGTAACCAGATACGTGTGTTTGAAAGATGATGGGATGTTACATCTCCACCTGTAAGATGTATGTAGGGAGGGCTTTTCATCCCAGACTGGGACTTGTTCAAAGAGTGATGCTAATTCTCAGGAAATGCATGAGTATCCCTGTCAGGAAGTAGAGTAACAGCTACTAGATCTTGTGACCAGTATGTTCCTTGTGAACAGGATTTGAAGTGTTTTTTCCAGCGTTACTAAGAACAAGTTGCCTTTTCATTCAGGATTATTAAGACAGTTTGTTTCAAATTAGGAAACCGAACTTGCAGGAGTATTCCAGCTGAAGCAACGAGCAGGAATTTGACGTTATGCTGTTACACTTCAAATGCATATCATGTGTTTGTTTTTTTTCAAATCTTACTTAGAAACATTTACCTGAAAACACATTATGTTGCTAAAAGCTAAAACTAGAGTGTGACTTGAGCATCAGTTAAACTTTTTTTTTACTTCAAGGATATACTTTGTGTTTCAGGTCAACATATCTCAGGCAGATATGCAGGCCATAGGAAATACTATCACTATGGTAACACAAGATGGCACCACGATCACAGTCCCTGCCCATGATGCCGTCATCTCTTCTGCGGGAACACATTCTGTAGCAATGGTTACTGCAGAAGGCACTGAAGGACAGCAGGTAAAGTATTTTCCTGTGTACGTGTGTAACGTTCCTTTATGAGATAATATAAAATAGGCACATAAGCCATCACAATTCTGTAATTCACATAGATTTATCTAATTAAAGCAGTTTTCAATACCTGGTCATATCATTCCCATCAGAAGACTATGATGTGCTTTGTTCCAGTGCTGTACAACAAAATATTGCCAAATGTTTTATACTTTGTCCCCAAGAAATCTTTTTGAGGTAACAGTGTGATAATTCATGTATGTATATGTAAAATAAGACACAGAAATACTAAGCATCTCCCCAGAGTCACACAGTAAATGAGTGGCAAAGCTAAAAATTGAATCCAGTATGAACTGTAACTTTATCGCTTCATACCATGGGACTGTAATTTATTTGGCAGAGAGGAAATATTTGTATGTATTTTCAGTTTTGTTTTTAATATATAAATGTAATAGCTAATGTTTCGAGTAGAAATACAGTCGTACAGTTTCTAACATTCAGGTTAAAATGCATTCCACTGTTTTGAAAATGTACCATGTGAAAAAGAACGTATTTATTTTTCTGTACAGGTACAGTTACTGAATGCTGTGCAGTTCTGAGGATATTTATGTTTCGAGAGCTAACGTAACTTTCAGAAACACAGTGATGGCAACCTTTCTTAAAAAAACAATCTGTTTTGCAGGATAAAATTATGTTCATAAATAATGATAGCTTTGAATTTAACGTTAAATTTGAAGAAAACTGTTGCATTAGTTGAATAATGGTAGTCTGAAATCATCCAGTTGATTCTTTCTTTGATCCTGAAGGTTGCTATTGTGGCTCAAGACTTAGCAGCGTTTCATAGTGCCTCATCAGAAATGGGACATCAGCAACATGGGCACCATTTAGTGACTACAGAAACTAGGCCTGTTACATTGTTGGCTACATCCAATGGAACACAAATTGCAGTACAGGTAAGACGATGATAAATATTTTTTGGAGTGATTCCTACTTCTGAAGCTAGAAGCTCCTAATATTATAACAAAATGAATATAGTTAGCTTGGCTTCCCTGAAACAACTAGTCCATAACCATATGACCCCATCCTATAAATAATATAAATTAAAATAATATATAGGACTAGCAAGAGGAATAATAAGTGCCTGGTTTTTCAAATCTGCTTGTAGAACTTTGGAAAAGGGTAGATTCAGGGAGGGGCAAATTTACGGCCAAGCAAATCTTTTGCAGGAGAAGGTTGTACATAGTACTTTGGAGTCATGGGTCTTCAGTGGAAGAGTGCTTTCATTCATCCTTCAGCATTGCATATTGAGCTGATGAAGAACAATGTTATCAAAGTTCAATGCCCGTGAACTCCCCTGTACAGATAAAAATACTGACTTTTTTATTAGTACCCTGAAATGCTAACAACAAACAAGTATGAATAGTTCTGTAGGAAAAATAATAATCAGAAAACTCTGGAAATAGTCTTAATTCATTTGTGTGCCAGACCAGAACAGTACAAACAGCAGTCTCTGAAAATATTTCCTCATACTGTCCATACACTGTAATAAAAGAGTAATTTCTAGGTATGAAGAAGAAGTTTAATTTAAAGTGGCTAATTAAAAAAAAGTGAAAACCAAGCACAAATCAAAACTTTTAGTTAGAAAGTAACTGAAAACAGAACATAGACAAGTATTTTATAATTTATTTACAAGTAAGCTTGAGAGAAACTCCTAGGGCAAAGGTACTATCAGTGTACTTGCTACCTTTCTCAAACAATTTGAGTAAGTGTGTATACTACTTTTATTACATATGACACAATGGTAGGCAAATAGAAGCTCTTGTAATTTTAAAAAAATGTTTCTTAAAGTGACATTAGCGTCAGGGTTCAAGTAAATGACTGAGTGATCTTAGAGAAATTGCTTCTCCAAGGACACAATCCAATTTTAAACCCAAACTAAAAGACAAGGAGTTAAAGTAGTTAAAATTTTGCTTTGCATGTTAGGATCAATCCTGCAAAGTGCCTAATACTTTTAGTGTACCTCAGAGCCCTCTTGGTTCTCTGCTTTATTATTTGCATAAATAAGAAGTACGATGGGAATGTAATAAAGCTACCATATTTAAATTTACCATGGAATTGGGACGCAACTCCTTGTGGGCTTGATCCTATTGAGCTAGTATCACTACAGAAATGCTTTGTCGTAAAGAACATAGAAAATCACAGGAACCCGATGTCTCAAAATAGTGTGTGGAGGATAATTTTAATACAAGTTTTACTGCCTGTGTATTCCAAGGGAGTTGAAGATACTCAACTTTCCTGAGTGCAATTTGCATGATGGCCTTTAGCTCTCAAAAATGCATCACATCATCACATTGAACATCAGTTTGGCTGTGCAAAGAGGAAGTGCTCGAAAGAGCTTCTAAATAAAAAAGAACTAAGTGGTATATTTTAATATATGTCTGTTAAAAAAAAAAAAGGAAGTTCTTGGAAATAGCTTCAAATAGAAAGGGAAATGCAGAAGATGGACACAAAAAGTTCATTTTGGATGATAAAATATACTTTGCATGTGGAAGTAACAGCAACTTAAGTCTGGTTCCTTCAAATGGTTCATAATTGCTGAAAGTAACAAGAGATCAAAACTTATGAGTGTCTGAGTCTCACGTTTAATGCCACAGTCGGAGTGTATGTATGCATGCAACTCTCTAAGAGCATAAATTGAAGGGAACTATGTTCATATTTTCAAGCTGAAATGATAGATTGTTATCTTGCCCCTTGTTAAATTTAGCATAGCAAATCTGATGTTGATTGACAAGCGATGAAAGGTAAAAAGCTCATAATTCTGAATTCCTGTTTTGTTGAGTTGTTTGTACTACTCAAAAATCCATATAAAAGAAAGCATATCTTAGTAATTGTCAAAATTACACACACACACACACCCCCCAAAAAAAGGAAGGAAAAAAAGGAGTCCTTTAAATGAGGAGGAAGATGCCTGTCTTATTACCAGCAGTGAAGTTTTTAGTGAAGTGAGATATCTTTATGTTAATTAAACTTAAGATATACAATATAAATAGTAGAGGAGGTGTTGAAAATTAAAGTAATCTTGAATGTTCCTGAGTTCTTGATGTCTCTTGTATTTCCATACTAATAAATTCATTGACATGGTTCCTAAATATTGATAAGGTCCTGAGGAGATGGCAACAGAGCAACTCTTGATTTGAGTGGCTCCACAATGTGGCATCCAGTGACTGTAAAACCAAGTTATACATGATACTTAGTACTGCCCATCTAGGTCTATCCATTGGTTAAATACTGTGTTCCTACTTTTCATACTCTTACACATCTTTCTGTCTTACGGTAGAGAATGGATAATGGTTCACATTTTTGTTAGGTTGGGGTTGTCTTCAGAGTTTGAGTCACAGGACGTACGTGCATGGTTTACAAAGTATAAAACTCTGTGCACAGACTCTTTCTGAAGATTATGTCTCGTTGTCTTTACTCTGGGTTGGCTGGTGTTGCTTCTGACAGTGCCGCAGAAAGCTGCAGTACCTAACACGGTCTGCCTTGTTAGGTACAACTACAATATAATAATTTAATCTCTAAACTACTGTGGAATTAAGCAGTGTCATCATGAATACTGTATATTTTTATATGTGTGTGTGTGTGTGTGTGTATTTATATTATATGCTGTTGTTCCAAAGATCTTATTTTCTGCATAAGAGTTAAGAAAACTGAAGGTGTTTGTTTGGTTTACCAGTGTTAAAATGCATTTCAATGGCCACCATGAATTTTGAAAGCCTTATCTTAGCTTTGTTGTGTCTGCCAAGGTAAATTATCATCTCCTTTGTGTATCGTGAAATGTGTTTACCATGCAGCAGTCTTTGAAGAAAATTAATTCGGTAGATACATAGAAATTCAGTTTAATCTGCTGTCAGCCACTATCTTAATTTTCATGCTGATTAGATATCTGTTAGTATGTATTACCCAGAAGAGGTGTGACAGTACTGATCACGCTTACTTGTGCTAAGTATTGATCAGTATCTTTATCTTTGGTTTTACCTTACAAATTTCTAAAGAAAAAATGATATGAGTAAAATTTTAAATTTATTTATGTTTAAATGCATCTGTTTCAGCTTGGAGAACAACAGTCTCTGGAAGAAGCCATTAGAATAGCCTCCAGAATACAACAGGGTGAAACACCAGGGATTGATGATTAACTTCTAAAACTGCTACCAGAACAATAGAGCGAAAGGTATTTTATTTTCAATCAACAAAGGTCCATGCCAGCAGAAATCCATAAAAACTTTGAAGTTCCCTGCTCATTGATACTGTGTACACATTTTATGCAAGAGCAAAGAACATTTTGTAAGTTTTGTGTACATAACCCTTGGAATGGACTGACATCACCTACTTCTAACCGTTGTATGTTCAGGAATATGGAATTAGGATTATATAGTAAATTTCCTTGTTATCCTTCATCAGATTTCGGACTGGTCTACAAGCAAGTGAAAAGTGAAATAAAAGTATTGGAATTAATTTTTAATGTCATGTACAAATAATGAAGGCATTGCTGAAGACTTGAAATGTTTAAAATATTATAACAAAACCATCATTTAAGGAACCCTTAAAAGTAATAGAGAAGACAAAGCCTTTTCAATTGGTTTCCATAAATAGAAAAGTCGTGGATTTTGAGCCTACTGTAAATCTTCATATTTTGATTTGTTTCATACAGATTTGAATACTCTTTAGATTATCCACCCCATTTCATTCATTGTAAATACAGAATGTTAATGCTGGAAGTGCTAATTATATTATCTTTAAATTGGATTATGTACAAAGGAGAAACTTTGGTTGTTCAATATTAAAGGAAGTAAATCTGATGATTTTGTTTCTTTACATATTTTACTTAAGATGTTACTCTGATTATGCAATAAAATATAACAAGATTGTATTGTCTAGGTAGGATGATATTGTTTGACGTACTGTTTTACTTTTTAATGAGACTGAAGTTAAATTATTTATTTACGGCCTTGTATAATTTTTCCAAAGTTTATTTATCATAAATTTAAATTTTTGACATTCATTTTTACCATAATTTACCATTACTAAAGTATATTAAGCTATTAGTGTTATTAGTTATTTTAAGCATTCTAAAGCACTAAAAAATATTAAAAAGAAGTAATTAGTCAACCAATTTTGTCTAAAAAGTAAACTACCAGTTTTCAAGAGGAATATTTTCAAATGGTGCGTTTGTGGCATAAATGCAAGTACTAATAGTCTATTTTCAACAGTTCTGAGTGCCTGCAGCTACCACTCACTACCTAGGATATGCTGATAATCAGTGCTTTTGAAAATCAGGACAGAAGTTACTAGAAAAAAGGGATTAATTAATGATGATGTAAGTACAATGCTTCTCTCCATTTATAATTCTGTAAAGGAAAAAAAAAATCAATTGTAGGTAAGTCTAATGCATACAGTAAAATGTAACTTATTTTTTTTATACAAAAAAAGTCTTTACTCTTGTCTTGTTAGTAAGCTTGTTAAGCAAGCTAAATTTTCTTGGCTTCCTGTAAGATTCGGTGCTTACTTTAGATGAGTGTCAAGAGCACTTCTGAAACTGAAGCCTTACCTTTAACCTTCTCAAGGGAAGGATTAAAGGATTAAACATCTTCTGGATGAAACGTTAATTAAGTAATCATTTTTAAATATTGTGAGATGTACACATTTTACTTAAAAAAATATATATCGTAACTATGTATTTTGAGGTATTTGACCTCAAAAAGGCCAAGTTCAAATACAGTGAAGCTAATTTATTGTGAATTACTTTATCAATATGGGTTGCAGCCTTTTATTTTTTTCATACAGATGGCCAACTGAAAAATGCGGTGAAAGAACACAATACTGAGGGAAGGATGTGGCCAAAGCAGGCCATTCTCTGGGTGTTAAAAAGTGAAACTTGAAAACATTGAGGTTGTCTGCAACCTTTATGTAGGTTTGAGGCTGCTTATTGACTTAGGTGCCAGTTTTCCTGAAGTTTTAAATAATTTTTGATATCCCACGGAGATAAACTGTACTATGCAAAGAGAATTAATTACCTGTCAACTAGATCAGCTTCTTAGTTTTTGCAACCATTTAGAAATTAAAGATGTATCATTTGACATGAACGTTCAAGTTTTTTTCTTAAATTTTGTTGCTAATAGTTTTTGGAAACGGTGGCTGGAAGTGGTTTAGCAAAGAAAAAACTTGAGTTCTCCTCATTTCCCAGGACATTTTCTGACCATTGTACAAATGTGAGTATTACTTCCCCTTTCGTACTAGTTAGTTTGCTCCAAGGCATTCAAAACTAGCTGGGTCAGGAAAAGCTGCTCTATCTTTTAAATGATTTCTCTTATTGCATCTTACCAGCTGTTCTTGCAAAACTCCCAAGTCAAAGGTTATGTTTCCCCCATACCTACTCCTATAAAGGAAAACATACTTAATTACTGAATAAACAAGCCAGACTGACTTATGCGGCTTAGCATTTAAAGACAAGCAGAGGTGATTATATGTATCTTCACTGTGAGGACTGTCTGTGTAACAGACTTGTTTTCAGACTGGAGAGACCTCTGTGATTTTCCACGCTGCTTCCATGCTGATAAGAGTGGAAGGAACTGTCTTGTGAGCAGACACTGCCTGTTGGTATCGGAAGGTTCTGTAGCAGGGGATTACACAGGATGAAATTGGGTTAGACAGGAATATTGATCAAGAGGATCTGCGGAGGAGGAAACAAAGAATATGCCAAAAAGGACTGGGTGTTTGGGAGTAGAAATTTTACTCCTCTTTTTGAAAATTATTTCTAAGGGAATGCTTTGGCACATTAGAAGAAGGAAATCGTTTGTAAAAGAGGGATCTTAGGAAGTAAAGCATCCTGGTGTTATCACTTCCTTTTTAGAAATTGGTTCCCACATTTCCAGCATTCCCAGTCACAATTTTTCTTTCAAATTTTTCTTTTTAAAAATTCCTACAGTTTTTCAGCATTGTGTGCTTTGCTTCACTTTACAGTAGTTCAGTACCTCTAGTGATTGTAAAAGGAGGGCGGCAATCATTAGCGGTGCTCCAGGCTGATGACCTTTTGTGCCAGACACACTACGCATAACAATAGGACGGTTTTCACCCTAAAAGAGCTAATGCCAAAGCACACATGAATAGGCTGAGGTTGGAAGACTGTTTTTATAAGAGTAAATCCTGAAGACTGACAACAAAGTCCTAAAAAGCCATAATCCATGATGGAATAAGTAATCTCACCAACCAATCAACTGACTGATACCAGAGAGATTGAGGCACAGTATGGGAGAAAAAAAAACATGTATGTGATGTCTGCTCAGCATACAACAGGGGAAAGCTAATAGACTTGATAAACAAGATGTCTGATCCTGGGGGACAGTTCTTCCTAAACTTCACTCTAGTTCCTAACCTTCATTAAAATCTGGGGAGTAATTTGCCTTACTGGTTGTTCTGGCTTCTGTGACAGTCGTGCTGCACATCAGAAAACCACTGCATGCTGTGTGCTTCTCAGCAGGCAGTCAGGGAGCCTCCCCCAGGGACAGGAAGCTATTTCATCAGACTTCAGCCACCAGAAAAAGATGGTACAGAGTAAGGATGTGAGGAAGACTGTTTCTGAATCCAGCAATTTAAGCGCTGTAGCTGTTCAGCTCAATCAGATTGCAGACCGTAGCTCTTACTTAACCAAAATGCAGATGTGCGCTGTAATGAACCCATTCCAGTCACTCTTAGTTTGTCTTTAAATGGTAATAATGAAATGTTCTATACAGTTTTCTGTGCAATTTTCAAATACAACACAGATGAAATTTCACTACAAGCAGGGTGGGCAGGAAGCTGATTTTCTAAAGCAGCAAGACATTTAAATTCTAGGAGCTGGAAGTGAAGGTTAACTTGTGTACTGTTCAGCTATTACTTTACAATTGGTTGAAACTTCACAAATATATTCAGTCTATCATTTCTGTTATGAAAAATATAGAAATTAACATGGGCCTTGTCTTTACTTCAGCTGGTTGTTGATAATAAGGTACTCCTGTTTTTTCAAAGCAGTATATATTTGAGCACCAGATCTCCCCAAAATATTTTTTACTCCATTGATAAAAGCCTTAAGAAGTCTGGACCCATATGACCGAAAGCCAATCTCGGTTCAGTGTCATAAATAGTAAATTGCACCGTATATTAGACAAATAATACAGCATTTTTTGCTGTCATGTTATGTGTATTTAAAAATGTAGCTTAGGTGTTTTCAGCAGTTTAGACATTCCTTTGCTGTTATTCTGCTAGCGAAGTTCACTTGGCCAAAGGGAAGTCTGACAATGCAATTAGACTATCACCTTTAATAGTAAGTCCCGACACCTAACCCCGTCAGGAATGTGATACCAGACTTTTTCAACTGAGGGTTAGATTCAAAACAGACTTTAATTATCCCAATAAACATACAAGCTTAGATCAACACGCGAGCATTTTGTCATACGTAGTGCGTATGTTTTTTTCTCAAATGGAAATGTAGCTCCCTTAAATTCCATCCTGCTCAGGTTCTGAACCAGTAGGAGATTTTCTTTGTATTAATTTTGTTCTATTTAGATTATTTGCAGCATTTTACTAAAAGGAATGATAAAGCATTATACTTTCAGGGCAAAAATTATTGTGTGGAATTTTTTCTACAACAAAATAAGTCTTAAGTGTTACTGTCAGAATCCCATCCTTTTACCCATTCCTTTGTTTAAATCTCTTACCAGGCTTTAGGTTGACTGGCTGCTGGATATTAAGTACTTATCTGGGGACTTTCTGATTTACCATTGTGTTACTGTTTAATTCTGTAGCGTTTGACTGAGAGGTTTCTGAGCCAGCTATGTTAGGCAAGACAAGGAAAAGACATTCCTGATGTGGCAGCTCCGCTGACATAACAGAAACTACCATGGGGCTGTAGAAAGCCACTGGAGAAAAATCAGTGTTCCAAAGCTTCGTCTCCAGTGGGGTCCTTGCTTTGGTGTAAAACTCATTCCAATTTCAATATAAGTTATAATGACTCTGAAAAATCAGCAAATATAGGAATGAGGTTTTTGAATGTTCATAGGTTCATGAGGATAGTTGAATGCCAAGAAGGTGGCTGAGCTTCTTGAAACTCTATTACAAAGTTCTTATCTGCTTATCTACATCTCTAAGAAATGCCTGCAAAAGAAATTACATTAAATGATACACCTAAGAGATTAATAAATAAAAGTAGATTTGGGAAAAGGCAGAGTACTTCTTTTACGGTTTTGTATCTTCCCTGAAGGAAGGAAAAAAAAAGAAAAAAATAAAAAGGTTAGCAATACAATTACTTAATGTGCATTAGACATTTTGTGGCTTTTAATTGCAGTTATAAAATCTTGCTTTCTGTTCTATTCTTATCATTTTAAGTTCACTTTAGCACAGGAAACAGGCATTCTGATTGGCCCTGTTTTCAGTCATAGCAATCGTTTGCTCTTCAAGATGTTTTGAAGGAAATTGCAGACCTGAATACAACTCTTACAATCATATTATTTTGCCATTTTCCTTGTAACTTAAGGCAGAAGTGTAGGCAGAAAGGGAGTCATTTAAAAACTGTTAAGAGTGTATGCTTTCATAGTTGCAGAAAAATATTGAAGAACTGTGCCTGACTTGCGTTGTAGAAGCTATACTTTTTAAATCTAACTTATGCATTATAACTTCTGAGTATCTTCAGATCTTCCCTTGAATTTACGTATTTTGGGCCCAGAACTACTGCTTTTATAGGGGGTGTCTTAGCTGCCAAATTCCACTTTCTGTTGTCCACCTCAGTCTCTTGCTCTTGTATTCACCCAGGAAGTGTAAATAATACCCTTGAGAAATGCTCTATCTGCATGCAGACAGACTATATGCTAAAAAGAGTAGAAGGACTGGCGCATCAACTACAGTCGGTTGTAGTGTTTCTGATTGTCATAGAAGCAACTTGACCTTCCTCTTCTTTGGCTTTTTCACTTTGTTTACCTTCATATGAGATGAACCACTTTCAAGACTATGCTGGCTGCTCTACAATGGCTTTCATCTTTTTTTTTTTTTTTTTTTTTCTGGCCAGAATTGTTCCAATTTCATCAAAGTGTTTTTGGTGGGCTTCAGGTGAACTTGTAAGTGCAGGAAATACTGACAAGAAGGCATTGCACCCGTTTCTGTGGCAGTTTCCTCTGACAGCTAGACAAATTGGCCATTGTTTCATTTCTTTCCCATTCATCATTATATGGGTTCCCCTGTTACCCACAAAAGAGAACAACTGTTTCCCCTTGAGCTTGAAACTCCTAGTTAAATGCTGCTGCTGGCAGTGAGCCTGTTCTGGCCTAGGTAAGTATTTCTGGTAGCAGGGTCCTGAGTGCACTGGGCTGGTATACTTATTTTTTAATTCAAAAGCAAATATAAAAATAATAATAAAAGCCAATTTTGCAAACTTATCCTGAAAACCTAAGCCACTCAAATTCCTAGGAATATCAGTCAGGCACTGTCTGGACAGCAGGGCACATGCTTTTACATCTGTCCACAGGATCCCGTCTTTATTTAGCAAGATCTACAGAGTCTCAAAAGGCGCAATTTAATTAGCCTCAGAGAATTTGGGCTGAATTTGGCTACAAGCGTATGGCACAGTGGAATTTTGCTCAACTCTTCTCCCATTCACCTCTCTTCTTCCTTCAGCAATCTCCGCTGTTAATGTATTCTCTGGCAAAGGAAATTGTCTCTGTAGTGCTTTTTATTTAGGCTGTTTATAGGCCTGCTAATGCTAGTCATAGTTCTTGTCATGTTGGGCAAGATAGCCAAGTTACCACAATCATGCTTGGGGAAAATCATCTCTTTCATACAACTGTTTATAATCCCATCAAACTACAGCAAAAGTACAACTGATGCAGATTCAGGATTGCACATAGATAGAACCTACAAATGTGGTCTTTATATAGCAACTACGCATTTTGTTATAGTTATTTATTCGATACTTCATTTTCTTATTTGCTGTCAGTTTGGAAATAAACTTTCTTGTAAAACAATTGGGTTTCAGCTGTTTATTTCTTTCCCTGTTCCTTTTTTCATCTCGTATTTTTCTGTCTTCTCTTCAGAAATAGTTCATCCTCTGCACAAACTCAAAATTGTTTCACTTGATTTTGTCCTATTTAAACTGTTACAGTGGTCAGCAATTCAGCAGTAACTCTGTACAGTGGGGCTTCTGAAGTTCTGGTTGCCACTTACCCTCATTAACTAGCGGTGTCTATAGACTCCAGAAAGCAATGCAGTGACAGTTATATTTAGGCTGAGTTTGGGAAGGAAACTAGCTTTTTTATTTTTATTTTTTATTTTTATTTTTTTTTTTTGGGGGGGGCATATATCTTTATTGTAAGTTAAAATTCTTTTAACCTTTTTAAAAGAAAACTTCGCATACAAATGAAGCAAACCACAGCTCAGGGATGGGATGTTTTGGGTCCTTTATTACAAATTGCTTTGCATCGCCTTCTGTGGGCTACTGATTGATAGAGGTTGCTGAGATACAGGCTGTATTTTAATGGCCTTCTTGTACATCATCTCTCCTGAGATGCAGATGTTTCGGTTTGTATTTACTATATAGCGCATTCCCATTTTAAAAATGAGTATTTTGAATGGGCCATTACTGCGACTCTAAATTCTTGCAAGGCAAGCATATGTATAGCACTTGACTTGGTGTAACCATCTCTCTCCAGAAGATGTCCAGTCCCGTTTTCACAGGTTACGTTGGCTAACTTCAGCTTTCAGAAATTTCACCAGATTTCCAAAATCTCAGAAATTGTGTTCTCATTGGATGTCACTGCTTGTCTTGAAAACAAAAAAGCTTTCCGATCATCACAAGTGTAGGAATATATAAGGATGTGATATTTAGGTGGAAATGTTCCTCTGTATGTCTTAAAAGAAGAAAAGTTGATGGCCTATATGCCTTGTGGCAATGGAGCTCTAAGCAAAACCATATCATTGTGCACAAAGTGGGAGTGTGTGGGGGTACTGAGTTCTGTCGATGGCTGGAAATGTTTAGCCAAATTAATTAAAGACATGTTCATACAGCACCAGTGGCACATGCATACCGGTGAGAGCTGTTGGTGACAGTTGTGTTGCCCTGCTCAGAGCTGCACGGCAGCTCTCCACAGAGAAACAGGTATTTTGAGGCATGAGAGGTTAAAAAATGGGGAACCACAACAAAAGGCGGAGTAACAAATTCTCTTGGCCCTCACCTGCGATACTGTAATCCCTTGGGGTATTTCCTGCATCCCAAAACCATGGGGACTAGGACAGTGGCAGTTGTGTGAACTTGGTGTGAGGAAAAAAAAAAATCCCTGTATTTTTGGTTTAGGTCTCAATAGAAAATCTGTCTAAAAATAATTACATGAGTGAGAGACAGGTGTCCTGTTTCAGCAGGCTGCAGAGAGGAGCCCTCAAGCCCTGCTGTTGTCCCTCTGAAGCATCCAGAATATCCTGTCCTGCTGACTGGGGGCAGCCCTCAAGGGAGGCAGAACAGTGCTTCAGGTTTGCCCTGAGGCCTCAGCTCCTGGAGATCAGCCCATCGAAAAGGAAACAGCGAACAACAGAAGCATGGTTAAGTACAAACTATATTCTTTATTGACTGTGTGTTTTAATGCATTATCTTACCAGGTTTCAGACTCAGACTGTGCCTTGTAGAGATGCCCCCTTTGTAGCAGATCATTTTTGGTGGTGAGGTTGGCAGGGGGCACCAGCTATCATCATCAGGGCTGTTCTGTTCCGCGGGGTCAGAGCATCCCGCATGGCCTCCTCACCTCTCAGGAAAGTGAACCCGTGGTGCTGCCCCCACATTTAGGGGACGAGAGACTGGGGAGGCTGACGGGAACTCAGCAGGGATGCGACTTTCTGTGGGTTGCTTGGGCTCCTGTGGCTGTAAACATCAAGACTTGTCAGGACCTTTGTTACTCGAGCAACTTGTTTTAAGGTGATCTGGTACGGGAGAGAGGTGGGCAGTTTTATCGGGCTGCATGTCATCAAGGTAGTACAAGATAAAATGTAGCGGGGAGATGAAGTTGTGGTGTCCGTCGGGGGGTTGCTTGTCTGATTCATGGCACCTACAGCAAGTCACATTTGTGGCGCTGGGACTCTTTGGTCCTTTTAAAAAAGTATTGTGGAAATTTTTAGCGACATCTTGGCTACCGTGTTTGAGGCTCCTGTTTCTGGGCGTGTTTAAATCAGCCGAATTACTTCATTTGAAGCGCATTAGAACGATTAGCTTAAAATAAATAAGTGTCTTTAAGTAGCCTGAAAGGCGTTGTTACCGCTTTTAGGGCACACAAAACAGTTTCGGAGTGCAAAAAGTTGGCTGCGAAGCGGGGCCTCCCGCAGCGCGCAGGCCGGGGGCAGGCGGCCCGGGCTCCCTCAGGCCCCAGCACCGCCGCGGGCGCCGCCACGCGCCCGCCGTTGCCGGGCGGAGCCGCCAAGATGGCGGCGGGCCGCG
>NC_048897.1:61873101-61891013 GCF_011077185.1 Oxyura jamaicensis
AGCGCAGCGGCGGGCGGGGAGCAGCGCAGCGGCGGCGGGGAGCGGGGCTCGCGGCGCAGCGGGCCGCCATGAGCTTCCTCAGCCTGCAGCAGGCGGCGCCGCCGCGGCGGGCGTCGGCCCGGCGGGCGGCCGCCCCGATCCGTCAGAAGCTGCTGTTCCTGAGCGGCCACAGCGACTGCGAGGAGGAGGAGGAGGACGAGGAGGAGGAGGGCGGCAGCAGCGGCAACAGCACCGGCGAGGACTCGGCCTTCCAGGAGGCGGACTCGCCGCTCTCGGTGGCTCGCACCCCGGCGCGGGGCGACCCGCCCCTGCTGGAGGAGGAGGAGGAGGAGGAGATGGAGCCCGCGGCGGCGCCGCTGCCGGACGAGGGAGACTCGTGGGAGGAGGAAGGCTTCGGCTCCTCGCCGGTCAAGTCGCCTGGAGCCTACTTCATGGCCGGCTCGCCCTCGCCGCCGCCTCCCCACAAGGGCCGGCGCTACGGGGGGCGCTCCCCGCCGCACCTGGCGGCGGGCGGCTACCGGCCGCGGAGCGAGGAGCCCGGCTCGCCGCTGCCCGACTACCCCGGCACCCCGCCCCACAAGACCTTCCGCAAGCTGCGCCTCTTCGACACGCCGCACACCCCCAAGGTGAGGCACCCGCGACCGTTACCGGGGGGGCGGTAACGGGGCCTTACGGGGGGGGGCGGGCCGGGCGAAGTCGGTGGCGGCCCGGGGAGCCGCGGCGGCGCGGCCGTTGGGTTGTGCCGTTGGGTTGTGTGGGGGTTATGTAAGGCGCGGCCCCGAGGCAGCGGCGGGGTGAGGAGGAGCGCGGCGTCCTGCCGGGAGCCTCTGGGAGGCCGGCGGGGAAGTGCCCCGTGTCCGCTGCGTTCCTGGGAACGGCTGGCTAACGGTGGAAGGACATCCAGCGCCTGAACGCCGTTACCTTACGGGAGGGCACCTTTGCTACTAAAAAGTCAAACCTCGGACGGGGATTTGCTGCTTCGTGTCCACCAGCAAGTAGTTAGGTCTGGTTTGAGTACTGGCGTAGCACCATGTGCCAGCGCAAGTGCAGCGACTGCACTTCTCTGCGTCGAATTTGGGAGACGGAGCAGCCAGAGGTGTCGTTAAACGGACGGGTGGGAAAGCTCAGAGGGATAGGTAGTTCTTAAGACTGTCAGCGACAGACATTTGGAAGGCATTTCAATTTCTGATCTCGATGCTCACCCAGAACACCAAAATATACAAACGTAGTGCATTTAAATCCCGTGATAGTAGTCTTGCTTTCTTTGTTACTTCCCACATAACCCTTCAGGAGTAGCCTAATGATAATCCCTGCAGATGATCTCCCAGGGGTCTACAGACTACCCACTAGAAACAAGTAAGCATAAGGAGGGCAACCTTAACTTTTTTCCCCTCTGGCTCTGGTCTACAACTTCCTCGCGAGGGGGAGTGGAGAGGCAGGTGACCTATTCTCCGTAATCACCAGCGATAGGACCCGCGGGAACGGGGTTAAGCTGAGGCAGGGGAAGTTTAGGCTGGACATCAGGAAGAGGTTCTTCACTGAGAGGGTGGTTGCACACTGGAACAGGCTCCCCAGTGAAGTAGTCACTGCACCAAGCCTGTCAGAGTTCCAGAACCAATTGGACTGTGCACTTAGTCACATGGTCTAAACTTCTGGGTAGACCTGTGCGGTGCCAGGAGTTGGACTTGATGATCCTCATGGGTCCCTTCCAACTCGGGATATTCTGTGATTCTATGGTTCTATGATTCTATGGTTCTGCAATTCTATGGTTCTATGATTCTATGGTGTTTGTTATTCTTCTCGGCTTCTGTCCCAAATGACGTTTCAAAGGTAGCTTAGTTACCCTGTTTAGAAGTAGAAAAATGGGAGATGAACTTAACGTCAGGAGCGAACACTTCAGAGATGCTGGAGTCTTGTGTATTGTGACACTTACAAGTAACATCTTAACACTGTGTTTCAATGGAATTATTGAGTTAGGTGCCCAGTTCTGGAAAAACAGTTGGTTAAGTTACCAAGTGGAAATACTGAAATGTGTTGAGACTCCACTGAGACTTGAAGGTCACTGGTTAGCATCATCATCAGGGTGTGGGAGACCCAAGGGCAAACTTCTCTACGTAACTGGGAGAGATCTGATCAAGTGCCCAGAAACTGCCTGATGGATTACTGCCCCAAATATCTACTCTGAATATTGTGCTGGAGGTGCAGCGGTTTCATGTGTGATATTGTTTCAGCATTGCTGCTTCAGTCTGTCCTCCTGTGGTGGTTCAGTGAGAGTGATGCCACTGAACAGTGCTGTCAGTTCTTGAGCAAGTGTTGTAGATCCATTGAGGCTTCTGCATCAGTATGAAATCTTTGATATAGTGTTCTTTTTAAGTTTGCTATCCTAAGTTTGTGATCACCAAAGATACTTTCTATATTTAGTCTAACTTTTATATCTTTTATATGAAAATCGTGACAATACAATGCAGCATGGTCCATGAATTTCATCTCTGTTTGTTTCATGAACATAGAACTGTCCATGGGGAAGGCTGTGTGATGACTTGATTAAAGACAGAACACTTCTCGTCATCATTCCTATCTTTTCAAAATTATTTCAACATGTGATGTTTTCTTTAACTGTTTTTGTGTGAAGTGTAAAGCCTCATAGCGTCTGGAATTTTTTGATGGAAATGCAGGCATTATTTAAACAACTCATGCTTGCTTTGAGTAGAGAGCATTCCAATAATGACTTTCAAACATGATGTGACCATGTCTAAAGCAACGTTGAGCTCATGAATGTCTCATTATTATTATTTTAAATACAGAGTTTGCTCTCTAAAGCACAAGGACTAGGTTCCAGCTCAGCCAAACTTCGAGGGGGCTCTCTATTTATGAATGTTGGGAAGTCGGAGAAGCGAGATTCTGATATCAGACAAACACCTCATGTGAACATTAATCCCTTCACTCCTGATTCCATGTTCCTTCACAACTCTGAAGGACAATGTCGGAGGAGAAAGAGAACACACTGGAATGAGTGAGTAATTTGTATCTTTCCTTGTAACGCTTACCCTTAAAACCATTTTAGCTGCAAAAGTTCTGTTAAGAATTGCTTCTGTGAAATTATTCCTCCTTCCAAATCTGTTAGTGATGCAAGACAGAGGTCTTGGAGTATCTGTTTTGTATGAAGGTTTTTGTTAGTATGAGGTTTTTAATGATTTTATGGCTATGAACTTGTCCTTATAAATATCTAATGTTTAATTAGACTAAACTTGGGTAGTATGGGAGAATTGGATTTAAAAAAAAATAACTGCTAGACTTCAATTTTAAGTTTCTTAAGCTGTATTAATTTTGTAAAAATAACAAGTGTGAATTTCAGCTCGTGCGGAGAAGACATGGAAGCAAGTGATGGAGAGCTTGAAGATGAAACTACCAGACCTGCTAAGGTAATTAATTAATCTTTAGAACTTGGTACGAAGTTTGGCAGTTAACGTATTTGCATCTGTAAGTATTTTTCTTTCTGATCTTCACAGAGGATCACAATAACGGAAAGTAATATGAAGTCACGGTATGCAACCGAATTTCATGAGTTGGAGAAGATTGGATCCGGTGAATTTGGTTCTGTGTTTAAATGTGTGAAGAGGCTTGATGGCTGTATTTATGCTATAAAGCGATCTAAGAAACCCTTAGCTGGCTCAGTGGACGAGTGAGTATTTCCTGCTCTTAAAACATGCTTTTTGGTGCTTTTTCCTTCAATGTTGCTTTGTATCAGTATCTAGAGAAGGCATTTATGATAAAATCATAAATATATTTCAATTAAATATAAAACAGTAGGATATAGTTTTGAAGTCATTTTACACTTCTTTTTCAAATACTGCTCAAACGTTGGGAGGAAAGTTTACTCAACTCTAAGAGAGATTTGTCCCAAAACTTTTGAGTGGAAACAGATTGTCCTCACCTGGAAAGTAAAAGAAATGCTTGCTTGCATTAACGGTAGGAGGTACTATATGAAGCTGCAGCGGTGATCCTTTGAGGTGCAAAAGGAAAACAATACTGCCAACAAAGTCCACGTTTCTGCCAAGTTTAAGTGACATGCAGATTATCAGCTGTTTTTTGATTGAGTCTGATATTCCTGGCTCTTTTTCTCCCCCAATATTCTAATAGTTATATAAAGCTTCGCTGGTCTGTGATGCTCAAAATTACATACCAGCGTTATACAACAGACGTTAAGAATGTAGAGTTCAGTTATACTCAGGGCCAAGACATTTAGTCATAATCCTAGCTTATGGCTATTTTTTTCCTAAAACTTCAATGATGCTCCTGAAAGCTTGCTGCTGACAGTGGTTGGAAAGTAAGTAATGTAAGCGGCAGTTGCCTCAAGAATCATCTGCAACAAAGGCTGTATTTTAATGTTTCATGTTGCTTGGTCTTTTAATACAACATAAACGGCTTTAGCTGTTTGGACGTAAATAAATATCCAACACAAGATTCTGTAGAACCGAATGTGAAGATTTTAATTAGAGACCTGTGCTGGAAGAGTGGTGTGATGTTTTAGTAAGTGTTTATGTAAAGCTGAAATTGAACTAATTTCACTTCATAATATTCCTGTGTGCTGTTATTTTTTTGTGTGACTGTAACAGGCAAAATGCTTTAAGAGAGGTCTATGCACATGCAGTTCTGGGGCAGCATTCGCATGTAGTAAGATACTACTCTGCGTGGGCAGAAGATGACCATATGCTCATACAGAATGAATATTGCAATGGTGAGTAAAGATTGATTGTTCTGAACTCGCTTTAAAAATCGGTGTTTTTTTGAAGATACACAGGTATCTCTACACATCCCTAGTGCTAAGTAGGAATTTACGTCCTTATGCATAGCTCGTTAGTATTGTCTGAAGTGGGTCTGTATGTTCCTTTCTGTTGCGAAGGGCATACTGGATAAATGAAACAATAATTTACAAAATTGCAGACAAAGTCTTCAGTGTTCAAAAATACTGGAACTACACTAAGGCATTTGTGAGCAGCAAAGTAGTTAATTCTTCTATATAATAGCTCAAGTCGGAATACAGGGAATAAAGTTTCCCTCGAAAAGGGCACAATTGCTGTGGCTGATACCGTGCTAGAGATCTGGAAGAGGACTATAGTCCTTTTCCTTTGTGTTTTGGTATCCTGTTAATTTACGTGGCAGCTGCAGAAGACTTCACAGAAGAAAAATAATTTTAATATATTACACGGCTATAAAGAGAGGGGATACAGCAGTCTGTATCATCAGCAAATTTTTGGTGATAGATTCACTGCTGATTTTGGAAGCCAGTTGTATTTACTTTTGGAAGCAAGTTGTCATTATTTTCTCAACTGTTTCATTATAAATAAATAAATACTTTTTTTTTTTTCATGTTGTTTTAGGTGGCAGTTTAGCAGATGCCATAAGTGAAAATTACAGGAATATGCGTTATTTTACTGAGCCGGAGCTGAAGGACCTACTGCTTCAGGTGGCTCGAGGCTTAAAGTACATTCATTCCATGTCACTGGTGCACATGGATATTAAACCTAGTAAGTGTGTAAACTGGTTTACTCTATTGACAGGTTCCTCAGCTAACTTAATCTGTAGAGAAATGAGCAGTTAACCACACCTTATTAACTGTAAGTTCTTTACTGAAGTCTTCAGTAGCAGATGTCAGTTATAAAATTGGCCAGCAAACTTGTAACTGCTGATGAATTTATCTTGGGTCTTTTTTGTGTAATTAACTCTTTCTTGCACAACGCTTGGCTCCACTTCCTGCAGAGGGGCGCAGAGTGTGTGTGCGCACATTGTAATTTCTTGTTCTAGAAACTGGGCATGCAACTGAAATTTCTGTGTGGCTAAAACAAACTGATAAAACCAGATGAAGTAAAAATTGGACTCAAATGTGTTTTTTTAACAGTTCTGCTCTTTTACAGGTAACATCTTCATATCCAGGACATCAGTCCCAAGTACGACTTCAGAAGAAGGAGATGATGATGAGTGGTCATCTGATAGAGTCATATTTAAAATAGGTACGAAGCAGCACACTTGTGCGTAAGAGTTGCATCATTTTATGTCTTCTGAGAAATAACGCTAGTTTTTTTGCAGGTGACCTTGGTCATGTAACTCGAGTATCTAGTCCACAAGTGGAAGAAGGGGATAGCCGTTTTCTTGCAAATGAAGTCCTACAAGAGGTAGCTATCCTACTTGTAGAAAATACTTGTGTTAGGTCTGTATGCTGTTTTCATTAGAGTAATGATTTGTTGTCTGCCACTTCGTTGCTGAAAGAAACTTCCTAAGTGGTATCTCCCCCAAATGCTAGTCAGAACGTAATAGCATGGATGTGTTTGGTGTTGAATAATCTAGCTGAGGTTTGTTTTTATACTGGGTAGTATCTATAGTAAATTCATTTTTCTTTATTTTTAAAGAACTACACTCATTTGCCAAAAGCAGATATTTTTGCTCTTGCTCTGACTGTTGTCTGCGCTGCTGGGGCTGAACCGCTTCCAACTAACGGGGACCAATGGCATGAAATTCGACAAGGAAAACTACCGAGAATACCACAAGTGCTTTCTCAAGAATTACTAGACCTACTAAAAGTAAGAACTCTTGTTCCAGTGACTCTCTGATTAGTGTAACTTACTGTATTACTGGCCTTAACCAGAATGACTTTATTTTTTTTTCCCCAAGGTTATGATTAATCCTGATCCAGAGAAAAGACCTTCAGCTGTGGCACTAGTCAAGCATTCAGTGCTGCTCTCTGCTGCAAAAAAGAGTGCAGAGCAGCTGAGGATAGAACTGAATGCTGAAAAATTCAAAAACTCACTCTTGCAGAAGTAAGTAATTCCTTGGGATCCTTAAATAGAACTTTAGCTTCTAATGGTTCTTTATATGCTTTTATGACCGACTGGAAAGAGTAATTTGACGCATTGTGCTGTTAAGGATGGGTTTCTCAACGTAACTTGCTTGTATTAAGGGGTGGTGGTGTTTTTTTTTGTTGTTGTTGTTGGAAGTTGGCTAAGCTAATGCTTTGTGAAGGCAAAACCTGTCTGCAGCTTCATCATTACAAAAATAACTGTAACCTAAAGCTAGGAACGATTTGAAAAGAACACTGACCCACAGTAACTTTCAGGGGGGATAGTGTTCCATAAAGTAGTTCAGGTTGGATTACTTTTAGGGAAGAATGGAAGAATAATTTAAAACTGAATTTCCTGGTAATGGTTTGGTGGTTGGGTGTGTGCATAGATGTGCGTGTATGACTGACCTCCAGTCAGTCATTAGCAAAGTTGATTAAAAAATATATATATATTTCGGTGGACTGGCACAGTGATAACATGGAGAGGATTAGATGGAGCACTGGTGTAAATGAACAGTACTTGAGTTAATAAGAATGGGACTAGCCAACTAAAAAACTAAATACAAACTTATAACTAAATACATCTATACCGTTATATTATGTGCTTGAAATACTCGCTCTTGCTTTGGAGATGAGGTGTAAAGTGAGATTACAAGTCGTAATAGTTAGGATAGAGAAAATCCTCTGAGGGGTAGCTTGGGATAAGAGGATGTACAGGTGGAGTCTTTACATGTTACTGTATGCGAGCACTTAAAGGAGAAAAGGGTTATGGGGGAAATCCTTGATAAGGATAACTTGGCTCTTTAGTCAGACTATTTCATAGTTTCTTATATTGAGTTTTGTTTAACTTAGTCCTCAGACTGAGTATTGGCAATTCTCTGAAACGCTTGGCAGAATGTTATATAGGGACAATGGCCTTCGCTGCCTTCAGTGTTACAGCCTTGCAGTAATAGGCTCAAATTTTTGTTAGGCAAACAAGATTTTTGTGGTGATAGGTTTTTGATGTGGTATGCAAGAGGAAGGAAAAGGATGCTTCCTGAGTTGTTTGTTGCTAGCTATGTTTCATTTAAGAGTGTGTCTGCTTGCCTGAGTCTTCCACAGGAGTTTCAGTTGTGGCTGAACACTTCATTTGAGGGAGCTTCTGTAATTAGCTCTTCACTTGTTGATCATAGGACTTGTACTAGGAAGTAAACAACATCCTATAATCTTGTAATTGATACATAAGATAGAGTGGAATAAATTATTTTGATACCAGGTCAGTGATCGGTTCTGTAGGTAACCTTGCTTCTTTCAATCATAAAACATAATCATTTTTTCCACCTCAGTTATCATTGTGACAAACTGAATTGCAGTGGGAAAAACGTAAGGTTAGAAAGATTAGTGTTCTGTGTTGCAGCCACACTTCAGTGATAGCAAATATTTTGCCTGTTGAAAATATAATCAATAGCCAGCTAAAGATTTTCATAGCAAAGCTGCTGAGCTGCTTATAAAAATCTGGATTTCAAAATTTGACCAAGATACGTGAATTTGTCACGTCCTTCCCTTTTCAAAAGAAAGGACATCTAGGCAAGTAAGGAACATTGGTGTTTTGCCCTGTGGGTTTAAGTATCACTTCCATCTGTTTGTCTTAATGTGGCCTGAATTGATGGCAAGTCTTAAGTTCGGAATTGTTGTAATTCCTGTGAAAACGTCACTTGCTGTGACATGCCTATAGTCCCTACTGAATATTGCATGTGTGACTTCCAATGTCTTGCAGGGAGCTGAAGAAGGCACAGATGGCAAAGGCCGCAGCTGAGGAACGAGCACTGTTCACTGACAGAATGACAACTAGATCTACGACACAGAATAGACCATCTCGACTCATTGGAAAGAAAATGAACCGCTCAGTTAGTCTTACTATATACTGAACTATGAAGTCCAAAAGAACTACTGGGGATGGCTATAGCATCTCTGCTGGACTGAAGCCGTAAGGGGTTGAAGGAAGCATTCAATTCCTGGTTTCTTGTCCTGTCTTAGATAAGTGTCACTAGTTTTACAGGAGTTGTTTCTGGGTTTTTAATTTCAACAATATGGCTGATTAGCTGTATTAACCGTTGGAGGTAATGGACTCGGTCACTATCTGTCCATAGAGGATCCTGGATGTTAATCCATAAACCTTTCAGTTACACTGTTAGATGTTACATCGTCCCAGGGTTAACCACTATAGTGGTGTGCTGCTTTTTAGTGTTACAGCATTGTAATGAGAAGTGCTGTCCCTAATGATCTTTAAGAGGGAGGGAAGGGGCATTGCTGTGTTACTGATTTTGGAGCAGAGGGGAATAAATTTTGAAAGACAGGCTTTAAGGCCACCTACACTCAATGTACCTGATGTCAGGTAACCTTTTGTTGTGAATTTTATTTGTATATTCAACTGGGAGCACTTTGTAGGCATTGCATAAACCACAGCTTAGAAACCTGTGGAATTAAGTGCCGTGTGGAACTGCTGCTATTTTAGTGTTTTGTCCTCGCTGTAAACTGTAGCATTAAAACAATCATTATTGTGTTAATAGGCTTCTTGTTAAAACAATTACGTTAAACAAATTGAAGCTGCATTTTAGTGAAAGCAGCATTTCTCTCTTGAAGCTAGTGCATTGTGAAATAATGCACCCATTTGGTATTTGGACTCTGTATTAGTGTAGTGCAATTGTTAATGTCTTGGCTGTTGATGTTTTGTAATCCTTTCTAATAAGGTTCTCTAAATGTTGGTATTCTCTTCAGTTTTTCATTCTTGAGGCTCTTGTATATTTTTTTATGTTGGAGTACTTGTAAATAATTGTTTAGTGTAAGTGTTCAGGTTGTTCTTCATTGTTTATGTACATAAGTTTGATTGTGCTTATATAGTATACTATACTGAAACTGCAGACGGAGATGCCAACAGACCAAGTTTAACTGTTCAATTTTAAGTTCCAGTACGAACCAAATGTGTCTGTCAAAACTTATACTGTTGTTGGCTGACAGATGTTGCTAAAAATCGAACTGTTCTAATTTCTGGCTTATCTCTTCATTAATTTTAGTTTAAATGATGTTTCCCATTTGTGCTCTGTTTGTTCTTACTAGTGTTGAATTTGAACATTAAAGTTAACAGTTGTGTTTAATAGCGTCTAATGCTTATTTAAGCTTGATTTTTGTGGAAATAAAACGTTGACTCAGGAATATACCACGGCAAGTCCTGATTAGATTTGCTTCCTGTTCCTGCCTAGTGCTTGTGGTTCCCTGTCAGGAGAGTGGGACTCACTGATAGTTCTGTTGGGACAAAGGCACCGCAGTCTGCGTGTGCTAGCGTATGTTGACTGCGGTCTGTCTCTACAGCTTCAGGAACAGTACTTAGACAGCTGGAAAACTGAAACCTGTGGACGATTTGAATTGAGACGTGACTGTGAAGATGGAATACTAGATGAAACTGCAAAGAAAGACCTGCTAGGTCTGAGGTAAGGAGGAATGAATACTCATGCATTGTTGAGAATGGGGAGACAAGGGTGGTGGAGGGACTGAATAGCTTATAGAAGACAACGACAAGTTTTCTGTAGCACAGACGTAAAATATTCATGTATATGTATTACTGTATTAAAATCTCATTTAAAGAGAGATGCAGTAGAAGTACTAAAGGCTTAATAGATAGCCTATCTGGGAAGCTTTTATGCTGCTCTATCCAAGAATTTCAGGTGAAGTTTATCTCATTTTAATAGGAACAACTTTCCTGAGTCAGGCCACTGGGGAGATTGAGAATCATGGTCTCGAGAGTGGCTTGTGGGAAGAGCTTGAGATTTGTAGAGTGTGTGTGTGTTAATGCTTCCTTTGAATACTCCTAGCATCCAGTCATATGTGGTTCAAATGCTTGCTGAATGAGAAGTGGTGTCTCTATTTTACTGCCCCTGAAATATTTTTTTTTCTTAAATAAAAATAATCTTAAAGTAATTTTGGTAGCTTATGAATTTACTGCAAAAACGCTTGAGCAAAATTTGTACGTAGGTATGCAAGCCATCTTTTCAGGTGGAAGAAGAAACTACTACCCTCTTGCAAAACGTAGGAAGTTGGATGTCAGTTGGAGAAATTCTAACAAGCATGGTGTAACAAGAGGAGCTTCAACACTTTAAGAGCTTTATCTATATTTAATTTTTAAAAAATACCATTGGTGACTGGTAGATGTTATTCAAAATAGCTACATTTAATGTTTCACTGTGTTTCCAGTTCCATTTTCCAAAACAGATAGCATAGTACCTTGACTACTTTGATTCAGGGTATTTCTCGAAGAACTACATAGGAACCTAAAAGTAATTGTAAAACTGGTATTTTATATCCCCGTCTGCTTCTTTGTCTTCTGCCTGAATCTGAATTCAGAGCCTGTAATTCATCTTTTAATGATACATTACTGGTTAACGCTACCTGTCTAGTCTTGCTTGGACTTCTCACATCTCATGCCCAAAGAGTGGGTGGTTTGGTGAACTAAAGCTCTTAGAGAATTAGTTTCCTGTAAAGATTGGATACGTCACACTTAAACATCTCTTTTTCAAAAACAATTCTCCTTTGAATCATAGAACAGCTTGGGTTGCAAGGGACCTTTAAGATCATAGTTACAACCCCTTGTGCTACTTGTTAAATATGTGAAGTCAAATATGGTATTCTGATATTAGATAGAATTCTATTTATGCCATTACCAACCTATCATATTGAAACAAAATTAGATTTACTTAGAGAATATTTGTCCAGAAAACTTGTGCTAGTCAGGCATGCTACTAGTCTGTTAATGCCAATGGATGGAAGAAGAGTGTTTTTAAAGAGAAGTTAGCATCTTTTGCTCCTAGCTGTTCCCTGCATGAACCTTACCTTCTTTCACTGAACTAATGGAAATGTGGAAAACTAATATATCTAGAAATTGTTGATGTAATTTCATGGGTTTAAGATCAAACTGACTTTTCTTGTCCTGAATTCACAGAGGGTAACCTGGCTAGAATTACTATGCAGTCAGCTTAGTCTCTCTTTTAAGTTATTGATACGTGTAACTTACCTGCTTTTGTTGTTTTTGCAGTTTCTTGGTTTCCTGTAAACTCACTGGTATTTTCTTCCTTGTATTTTTTTTTCCTACCTCAGCCCCAAAAGTTCTTGGGTACAAACTGTTGATTACCACAGACCTAATAAAGAGTTTTGTTTTGTTTGGGCTGGATATCAGGAAGATAAAGAACCTAAAAAAACTTGACGACTATTCGGCTTTTATATGAAGTCATAAGCAAAGTTCACCTTCACTTGGAAATGGAGATGGGCATTGCTTGTATATTTGAAAACATGATTCTAGTTCTACAGATTGAATTACTTTGTACTGTAACACCTAAAAATCTTATGAACAAAAGTGTACTTAGTTACCCTATTATCCTGTTGAACTGGATATATATATATATATATATATATATATATATATAAATAAAAACACATGTACCCTACCAAAAAAGTAAGGTCCCTACCCTACTAAAAGTGTGACCTTGTCTTTAATAGTCCCAGCAGCAACTGCCAGACAAAATAGTCAACTGAATTAAATTTTTTGTCTGTCGTGTGTTTGTGTGCCAGTATAGCACTTCACTCAGATTTTTAGAAATAATGATCTTGTTCTGCAGTAGAAATTGAGCATTTTTACCAACAGTAGCTTAGGTGAGCTTCCTAAGGTAAGCCTCCTTTTTTCATCGCTACTCCCAGCAGCTCTGTAGCCTTGGAAAAGGCAATATCATGATTTTGCTGTACATGTGATTTTTAACAAGTGTGCATGCTTAATAATTCTCAGCACTTGTGCTACCTGCCACTGTCACTGCTGTAGCTGTTCTTGAGGGCTTGGTTCTAATGCAATGGCCGGGAAGAATTAAGTGTGGATATTCTCTGCTGTTGTGGTTTAACCTGGCCAGCAGCTAAGCACCACGCGGCCGTTCATTCACCTTCCCCCCTCCGTCACTGGGAGGGGGGAAGAGAATTGGGAAAATTAAGCCTGTGGGTTGAGATAGAGACGGTTTATTAGGACAGGAAAAAAATAATGATGAAAATAGTATGGCTTATAATAATACATACAAAACAAGTGTACGTATTGCAATTGCTCACCACCTGCTGACTGATGCCCCACCAATCCCCGAGCAGCTGGACCCCACCCCGGCTAGCCACCCCTATATATTGTTCAGTGTGACCCCAGATGGTACGGAATACCCCTTTGGCCAGCTGGGGTCAGCTGTACTGGGTCTGTCCCCTCCCAGCTCCTGCTGCGCCCCCAGCCTGCCCGCTGGCAGGGCAGAGTGAGAAGCTGAAAAGTCCTTGGCTTAGTGTAAGCACTGCTCTGCAGCAATTAAAACATCAGCGTGTTATCAGCACTCTTCTCATCCTAATCCAAAACAGCACCCTACCAGGTACTAGGAGGAAAATTAACTGTCCTAGTTGAAACCGGGACACCTGCATGAACCTTACCTTCTCTCAGTGAACTGTGGAAGCCATTTGAGAGCTTCTAGCTCCCCCAGTTGGAGGCTGCTGAGCTGACACAGGTTCTCATCTGAAGAAACACTGCAGAGAAAAAGCAGGAAGAAGCGGTGACTGAGCAGGGCAGCACACAGGAAATGAAGGTCCTGCTTCTGTTTAAACAGTTGGATTTGGATGAAGATCCTGTCTTGAGTATAATAGAATTGGGGTAGGGAAAAGGGAGGTGCCTCAAGGAGACAATATTACTGTGCCTAATTAAACAGGAAGCAATTTATTACTGTTTAACATGTTGCTTGGAAACCTAAGCTTGTGCAAGTTCAAAAAGTATTTAAGATAGTTCTGTTGAAAGATCTGAGGAATCTATTCAAGGATCTTCCTTTCCCCAGTCACTTGACTCCCTTTCTAATGTGCAGCATCAATATTTAGAGTTACTTCTGAGTGATCCTGCTGATGTAAATTGATTTCTGTTCGATATGAGGTAAAGCAGAGTCACTGGCCTAATTCTGATCTGATCTGTGTATCCCTAAGATTACTGCCAGATAGGTGAGCAAATAGTCACAAATTCTGCAGCTAATGAATTACCATTTATGCACAGGAGAAGATTCTGCATGTTAAACCTTATTGTGACAGAGAACATTTGTTCATTGATTGATTTACAGACAGTAAAACGTGCCACCAATTGAGGTGTTTTAGGGAAGGTGGTGTCCAGGACAGCGATGGAGTGAGACCTATTATGAGCCTTTAGCGGTCTCAACTGGGTGATCTTTCTATGGCTGTAGTGTCTCATTGTCTCTTTGCTCTTAGCTACTTAGGTGTTAGGACGTTTAGGGTAGAATCACCACGTATATTTGTTCCCTGCCTTAGCAAATGGGATTTTAACCTCCCTTTGGTCTTGTAGATGTTGAGTTAATGTTGGTTGACAGGTTTTTACCTGTCAGCCTTGCTTACAAGGCTTTTCTATTGACCACTTCTCTTTCCAGTTCCCCTTCCAAAGCATGTCAGATGCTTACTTTGGAGTACACACCTGGGATTTAATTTCCTCTTCCTGTCTTCAAGTAAGGTAGCTGTGGTATTCTGTTCCACGGTGTGTTCTATGACTTGGTGAGAAATACTTTATCAACTACAAACATAGAGTAAGTGTGTTACCAAGGAGGAACTGAAAGGTAACTTAATGCTCCGTTTAACCCCTCTTTATGTTTCTTCAGTCCATTTTGAATGAAAAAGCATGTTTTGTGCATGTGTATAAGTAGCTTAAAACTGTACTAAAGCATGTGTACTTTGCTGGAATCTTGATTGTTCTAGAAGTCTTAGAAGTGAATGTCACATCAACTTTTTTTGTTGGAGAGACTGAGCTAGCATTCTAATTCAATTCTAATAGCTAATGCTGCTGCCTAGTTCACCTAAAATAATATTCATGTTTTGTTTCTACAGTTTCAGCTTGAGGTGTGTGTATAAGGCCAGATGAAACAGATTTTAAAATAATAGAAGAAACAACTTCATCAAATGATTTGAGAACCAGGTTACAGTATAACAGCAAATAAACCTAATGCTTTTCACCCTGTTCCCAATGCTTCTGTAGTGTTTTCAGGTGGGACTATCTGTTCAGGAACAGTAATATATTGATCATTTAACACTGGAATTCACTTTATTTTCTCTTGAAACATTGCTGGGAAATGTCAGGTACTAGAAATGGTTTTTTTCAAAGGCGGCTACAAAGTTGTATTAACGGCCTTCCATTTCTGTTTGCTTCAATTTAGCTGTGCTGAGAATGAAAATGACTCCTAGTCACGGTTCAGGAAGATTTTCTCTGAGCTAACAGTGTGCAAAACCTGTGAGTTGCTTAATGTATCTGAATTCTTTCCTTGATAGCAATTTAAATGATTCAGTGGTATAAAACAGAATCAGTGACGATTTAAATGTGTAATCTTTCTTCTGGTTAGGAGCTCCCTAACAGATACTTGCTACTTAGCTAACAAGGAGTAATTCTGAAGGGAGGAGGAAGAGAGCAGTGACCTACCTCTTAAGGCTGGCCCTTAGCAAGGTCTAACTAAAGCTTCTTCCTGAAAGTATGAGTCACTGTGCCACTGTGAGCCAGTTTTCCCTCCCTGGTCTCCCCAACACCCTTCAGTCATGCTTTTAACTGTGGAGAGCAAACAAGATTAGAAGCAGCATAGATTTTAAAATTAAGTTGCTGAGATCTCAGACAACTTCCAAAAAAAGCAGAAGTGTGTTAAGTTTCTGAACTTTCTTTTGTGCCGTATGTAATACAAGTGAATTGAAGTTTATGTAGTGTTAGTAAGGACTTCATAATTACGTGTGATCACTGTTAGTGTTCTACAGATTATATGTCAACCTTATCTTTAAAGGTTTTAAATGCAGAATGTTTTGACATGCGCAGACCCAACTAGTCAGTTTTAATGGGATTGTTGCTTAAAATAGCCCAGGGTTACACTTTGGATGTGGATGCAGCTAGCCCTTGTAATTTAAGTGTTTCTTTAGACTTAAAAAAAAAAAAAAAAAAAAAAAGTTTGTTTGCCTATGAACTTCAGTTTAAATATTTTTCATCAATTGGTTCAATCCTATTTAAAAAAAAAAAAAGCTATATATATGTGTGTCTATGTAAAATAAAGTATTAATTTTACACACAGCTTGTATCTTTTTGATTAACCTACCAGAAACTGAAGCAGGCAAGGCTTATGGAGACTACTAATTTTAATAAAATATTTAAGCATGGGCTTACTATTCTATTAATCTGAATGGGACTATTTGTATTTTCAGTGGAAAACAAATCCTCTTCTGGCATTGGATTTAACCATGTCACTTAAAGTAAGAATAACAGAAGCCAGGAAAAAGACTGGAAGAAAAACATGTGTTTTTCTTTACAATTACTTTTTGTGAGGCATTTTATTTTTTGATAATTTTATAAAAATAAGGTGCTAAAAAATCACTGAACTTTGTGAAAAAAAAGTCCCTGCATGAGGAAGTTCATCTTGGACAGAAGTCCAATGTAAAGCATGAGATCAACACTCATTTAATAATTATCAATATGAGGAAAAACAATTAATATAGTTGTGACATTTCACAGAACCTACCTGTGTTTTAATGCACTTCAATAGGGATGTTCTGTACTTATTGACAACCTTGTGGTTGTTCAGTTATCAAATAAATAGCGTGACCTGTATATACAAAAGCTGCCTCCTTCCTCAAGTGGGGTTGTGGTCACTTCAATTGGAGAAATGTTCATGTATTTCAAGATAACGGATGTTTCTGGTAATACTAGCAGCTATAGTCGTAGCAAGTCAGGTTTGCTAAGAAACTTAGTCCAATCAGTCTTTGATATTAATTGTGCAGTTCACATCATCCATCTCAAGGAAAGAACATAAATAATTGTGGATTTCAAAGTCCCAAATTAACTATGGAGGGGAAAAGTTAAGAAAAATGTTGGGGGGGGGGGGGGGGGGGAAAAGGAAGGTGCTAGGACACTTGCTGTGAATAAGACACTGTTTGACTGTTCGCTGTTACAAAAAGCCTACGTCATCTCTACATTGCTAAAATATGTTTACTTGCTGTAAGCTAGAGAAAATACTAAAGAATAAGATGTAGCTGAAATCTAGGGATGATTCTAGTCTCCGCTACCCCTCCCCCCTTCCCCCAAAACAAACAAACAAAGAAACAAAACAAACCCTAGTTTTTATGAATTAACTGTAAATGAAAATTAAAAGTGCTTCCTCTAGTGAACTTTGCTATCTGGCCATCTCTCATTATCCCAGCCAGGGGAGTACTGTCAATCACAGATTAGTGATCCATGTAACTTAGGCCTGTGCCTACCCAGTCTGTGCTGTAACTGCTCTCGTGCCTGGCCTCGGGCCCTGGTGGGCCTGCACGTGTCCCTCGAGGTGTCCCTCGAGCTCACCTGGTGGCTTGTAGAAGAGGAACCTGCAGGCACCTCCCCTGGGGTGTACCTGTGATCTACCACTTGTGTGCCTCGCCTTTATCTAGAAGTGCAGCAAGAGGTTCTCACAGGGACATCATTTCTTTTTGACTGTAAAAATATTTGGAGTTTTTTTTTTTTTCGTGAGAAAATGCTGTAATGTCTAAAATGACAAAATGGGTAACCTTTCCACAGATCGATCTGAATCTCCTCGACTGGAGAGCTGCTTGGTGCTGCACAGCTTGGCCTTCCCAGCAGCTAGAGGAATGCCTGGAATCTCCTCTTCATCACAGGGTTAGCTGCAATAAAGGGCATTTTAAGTGACACTTTACCGACCGAGTGCCTTTCTCACTGGGATCGTAATGAGCCAGCACTGCCTGGTGGAAAATAGTCGTCTTGCTGTACCTACTGTACCTCTTGCTGCCAGCGGCAGCGTGCGGAGCGCGATGCTCCCTGCACTGCCGGCCTGGCAGTGCCGCACCTCTCAGCGCCGCCCAGCCTGGCCCCGGCCCTGGCCCCTGCGCTGTGTGGCACAGGCACCCACCGCCCCTCAGCGCCGGGCCCCGCCCCGGCTCCGTCCCCTCGCGGCAGCCGCCGCCGCCCGGGCGGGCCGCGCACCGCTCCGGGGAGGTGCCTGCGGCGGCCGGGGCGGGCCCGGCGGCG